>NC_143048.1:21824642-21980714 GCF_057628025.1 Oncorhynchus mykiss | reverse complement strand
GACTCCTGCTCCAGCTCACTGGCAGTGCGTTTAATGTCCTCAATCACCATCTGGGCGTCCCTGCACAGGGAGTGGAGGGGGAACATTACAAACGTTCAGGATGTGCATCCCAAATGGCACCCAAGTAGTGCACTATATAGGGAATAGGGTGCTGTTTGGGATGCAACCTCAGTCATGTTAGTAAGCTTTTTCAAACAGCAGTCTAAGAAGGCCACAGGTGAAAGAAACCAGGAGAGGGTTGCAAACCTGTTCTCCCCAGCTATAGCGATGATGTGAGGCTTCTTGCTGTTCAGAAACTTCTTCAGGGTTTCAATATCGTGGATCTAAAGGTATGGTAGGACAAATATTACAATATTTACTACAAATATGGTCAACAATGGATGGTATGGTTATCTGAGCTTCTTCAAAACTCTTGCTCTGTGTCCCAAATGGACCCAATTCCCTACAGAGTGCACTACTTCTTTCCGGAGCCCTTTGGTACGAAAAAAAAAGTATGAAAATGTATGCACTCACTACACTAATTGTAAGTCGCTCTGGACAAGAGCGTCTGCTAAATGACTAACATGTAAATGGGTGCCATTTAGGACTCACACTTGGTTTGGTTTTATATATACCTTTTTCTCCCTTTCATCCTCCCTCCATGCGTTCCTCCTCTTCAGGAAGTAAGGAAGCCTGAGGAAATCCCCCACCTCTCCGTCACCATTCACCAGGGCACAGAACACTGGGGTGTCTCTGTAGACAGACAGAGGTTTGCAGTGAATAATAACTATGTCACAAACATAGAGTTCCTATTAAATTTCTCGAGGGGTTATGTCATAAACCCTCAATGTTCCAGAATGGGGTGAAAATGGTAGCCATATTGGCCAGGGAGAAATCCAAACCAGTCTAATTCGAATGAATGGCAGTAGAGGCATACTTTGGAAAACAAAAGTAAGGCATGTGATATTTAAAAAATTGTGTAATAGAATTATTGTCAACCCAAAATATTTTCATATAATTATAAATACAGTTTTATACACATTTTCTGTATAAATAGCCACTAAAATATATGCAAACAGACTGTAATTGTCAAAATGTTTATTTTCTTGGAAAGCTTTGAGTGCTATTATACTGTATGATACAATATCAGTACTTGTTGCATTTACAACTTGACTAAGTTCTATCATCAACTGATTTAGCCAGTGTATGGCTGTGGATTGACTGCATAGATGCAGTAAAGAGGTCAATGGAACTCAACCAAAATAATGGAAATACCATGGAAACGTGAAAGATGCCATCGGGAAAAGATCCTGAATCTCCTCATTGCCCTCCAGCAAAATTAGACTACATTTAGGCTATTGTTTATACGTGTCATGGTCACCAATCAACTGCATTACAGTTAAAAAGACTGACTAACACCACTTCTCTGTGCAAGCTATGCTGGCAGGTAGCCTAGTGGTTAGAGAGCTGGACTAGTAACCGAAAGGTTGCAAGATCGAATCCCCGAGCTGACAAGGTAAAAATCTGTCATTTGGCCCCTGAACAAGGCAGTTAACCCACTGTTCCTAGGCCGTCATGGAAAATAAGAATTTGTTCTTAACTGACTTGCCTAGTTAAATAAAGAATTTAAAAAATGCTACCAGCTTATACAAAGGGAGTTAGCATAGCAGTCACTCAATACTTCTAAATCTGAGAAGGAACTACATCTAAATGTTATGCAGTGAAAACAGCCAAATATATCCAAATTGGACTTTAGTAACCATATTGTGGGCCAGACTTGACAAATATCAATTTTGATTGATCAGATTTGTGGAATGTGCGCCAATCCGGTGTCCTTCTATCCCCCACGGTCTGCGTTCCATCGACCTCTTACCACATCTATTGATTGAATGGAATGTTGGCATATTGGCAGTTCATTTGAGACAGTTAGAGAGACCCTATTCCCTATATGGTGCACTACTTTTGCCCAGAGGCACATAGGGTCTAGTCAAAAGTTGTGCACTACATAGGGACTAGGGTGAAATTTGGGACACAAACAAAGTGAAGTCAGAGACAGTGTGTATTACTCTACCTGCTGGATGAGAAGGCCACTCCCAGCACGCGGATTCCTTTGCCGTGGGCCTCAGACATGAGCTCCTCATCCTCCTCCTCCACTTGTTGGTCAGGCCGATAGGGCGCCACCTTCAGCCAGTTATACAGCTTCCTGCTGCAGGCCTGAGGGGCGGGCAACCACTATCACAACACTGTAGCAGGCTCAACATACATCAATGCTCTGAGCCGCCTGCTTTGGAAAGTCAATACCAGAATAAGAAAATAAGTCATCAATACCACAGTAGCAATGACGTCACATCAAAGTAAAGAAAATAAGAAGTTTAAATGTTGAGGTAATGTCTTCACAATATATCACAATAGATGTTGCTGCAGAAGATGTATCCTTGGGTGTGTGTGCGTGTAAGGGCGAAGCGGGGGGGAGGAGTACCTTAATGATGTTCTCCTTTGCTTCTGCAATAAGTTTGTTCTTCAGCTCTTTCGCCATCTGCGGGTAAAGGAACTGTTTGAGGGATCGTTCAATGGCCAGAGTGCGCTGTCTGTTCCACTCCTGAACCTGATGGCTGAACTCATCTCTGTAGTAAAACTGCTTTATCTCTTCATAGTACGCCTGGTCACCTCCGTACCTGCTCAACAAACATAGTGATATCATCGATACTTGACTGATTCAGGACAGTATACATGTAAAAAGAACACATTTTGGAATTTGTTATTACATGGTATTAATATGTTATTACATGTTATTAATGGTTATTTCATGATATTAATATGTTATTACACAAGCTCAGAACCTGCGTTGCAAATGGTACCCTACATCAGTGGTTCCCATACTTTTTATAGTCCCGTACCCCTTCAAACATTCAACCTCCAGCTGCGGACCCCCTCTAGCACCAGGGTCAGCACACTCTCAAATGTTGTTTTTTGCCATCATTGTAAGCCTGCCACACACACACTATATAATACATTTATTAAACATAAGAATGAGTGTGAGTTTTTGTCACAATCCGGTTCGTGGGGAGTGACAAAGAGCTCTTATAGGACCAGGGCACAAATAAAAATAATCAATAATTTTGCTCTTTATTTAGCCATCTTACATATAAATCCTTATTTGTTCATCAACAATTGTAAAAAACTCACCACAGGTTAATGAGAAGGGTGTGATTGAAAGGATGCACATAACTCTGCAATGTTGGGTTGTATTGAAGAGAGTCTCAGTCTTCATGCTAGTGAGGGCCGAGAATCCACTCTCACATAGGTATGTGGTTGCAAAGGGCATCAGTGTCAAGGCAGGATACTCTGAATGCAGCCCTATCCATAAATCTGTCAGTGGCTTCAAAATAAATTAAATTTGCACAGAACTGCTTGGTGCCATTTTGATGAGGCTCTCTTGTTCAGATATCGGTAAGTGGACTGGAGGCAGGGAATGAAAGGGATAATGAATCCAGTTGTGTGGTCCATTTCGGGAAAGTACCTTCGTAATTGCGCACCCAACTCACTCATGTGCTTTGCTATATCACATTTGACATTATCCGTAAGCTTGAGTTAAGCATTGTCCCAGCCATATCTGCGGCAGCAGGAAGAATGAAGTCCTCCACAATAGTAGGGGCTTGTCTGTCCTAGCCACCATATAAGACGCTTCTAGCCCCTTCTTATTAATGGTATCTGTTGCTTTTATACATGTTTTACTAATCGAAAGTCGTCTTAGTTCTCACTCAAAAAACTCCTGTGGTTTATTTTTCAAATTGGCATGTTTAGTTTCTAAATTTCTGTGCAAGAGCAAAGGTTTGACATTGTGTTGTTATTTCAAAGAAACACTAGATGGTTTATTTTTATTTTTGGCAGTGAAACGAGGCTACTCAGGCGAGAAAAAAACATCACCCAAATGTAAAGCCCTGTTGGAAAATCTAAATGGACTGTTTGAAAATGTGAATCACATTTTTATTTGGCTTACCCCTGCCGGATTGCACGATACGTGGGAATACCGCCCTACATAAATGCACTAAATTTGACCAGAGCGTAGTGCACTATTTAGTGAATATGGTGCCATTTGGGATGCTGACAATGTTATTAATATGTTATTACACAATTTTATAATAAAAAGCCCTCACCCCTTCACTCCAATCAGGTCAATACAGATGTTTATGGTGAGCAGGCCCTCTTCCTCTGCCTGGAACATCTTGAGGAACTGGTCTCCATTCAGCTCCTTTACAGGCTTGTTTTTCAGATACTTAAAGGAGTAACCATAATGGGCCTCATCCACATCCTATAGGAGAGATTAGACCACATACATGTCTGGTAGAGTACTTCAAACTAGATCACGACATATTAATTAATATATGCACTAACTGTAAGTCGCTAAATGACTAAATGTAAAAATATGAGTCAATGAAAAGGTTTCACATTCTTGTTCTGAAGCCATTCGAGCGTTGCTTTGGCTGTATGCTTGGGGTCATTGTCCTGTTGGAATGTATACTACGTTTCAAAAGTTTGGGGTCACTTCGAAATGTCCTTGTTTTTGAAAGAAAAGCGATTTTTTTGTCCATTAAAATAACATCAAATTGATCAGAAATACAGTGTAGCCATTGTTCTTGTTGTAAATGACTATTGGAGCTAGAAGCGGCTGATTTTTATTGGAATATCCACATAGGCATACAGAGGCCCATTATCAGCATGTCACACCCTGATCTGTTTCACCTGTCCTCGTTATTGTCTCCTGGAGGCTCTCCAAGGGCGCTCTCCTGGGCTACGGCAGTTTGGGAACAACAATCTGTCATTTGGAGGAATTCATGGCAGAGGTGAGAAGTTTTTGAGTCTCCGGTATCTGGGAGAAAGGTGGCCAGCAAACTGCTTGACTTAAGTCAACTCCCATAGTGAGTTTGCACATTGGCCGCCGAGAATGCCTGAATTCCGGAGTCTCTTTTCAATACTTTTCTGCACGGATTATCTGAGGAGATTAAGGATGAGCTAGCTGCTCTGGAACTGCCGGTGGACCTTGACTTCCTTATCACTTTAACCATTAAAATTGATGGACGCTTAAGGGAAAGCAAGAGTGAGAGGAGGTCTGGTCTCGGGCACACTCGTGCACCCGATATGATGCGTTCCTCTCCTATGGAATCTGGGAGTTTCTGAAGGCAGCTCTTCCCGAGAGGAGTCGAAGCCACCCGAGCTCTCTCGTGAATCTATGACGGGTGAGTTGGATACTCCTGAGCCTATGCAGTTGCGAAGAACTAGGCTATCACTTTGGGAGCGCTCACGGAGGATGAACAGTAACTGTTGTCTTTACTGTGGAGGGGCAGGACATTTTATACCTACCTGCCCTATTAGGTAACCCTTGTCTTTAGTGGGTACCAGTACTATGGGGAGTCAGACTGGGAGTTCCCTAATTCCCATCACCTGCACACCCCTTTTTGCTCTTGTGCTGTGGTGAGACCAATCTATGTCTCTCCGAGTGCTCATTGACCACAGTGAGACAATACAGTTCCTCCTCATGACATCTCCCCATGTTCCGGTTATGTTGGGATTTTCCTGGCTCCAAAAGCACAATCCTGTGATTGACTGGACCACAAGCTCCATCCTGAGTTGGAGCCCATTTTGCTATTCCCACTGCCTTCAAGCAGCACAGCCTTCCTCACGTCGTCTTCCTCATGATGTTAGCAAGACTGTGGATGTCTCTGCTATCCCCACAGAATACCATGAACTCCTAGAAGTTTTCAGTAAGGCACGTGCTACTTCCCTTCCCTCGCACCGTCCTTATGATTGTGCCATTGATCTTCTCCCAAGCACTACACCACCTCGGGGTCGATTGTATTCTCTGTCTGGACCAGAGACCAAAGCTATGGAGGAGTACATAGAGGAGTCTCTGGCCACTGGAGCCGTCCGTCCATCTGCATCTCCTGCCCGGTGCAGGGTTTTTCTTTGTGGAGAAGGACAAGACCCTGCGTCCATGCATTGACTACCGGGGACTTAATGACATTACTGTCAAGAATCGTTATCCCCTTCCTCTCCTCGGCATTTGAACCTTTCCAGGGGGCCACCATATTTTCCAAGTTGGACCTTTGAAATACCTACCACCTGGTTCGGATACGTGTGGGGGATGAGTGGAAGACAGCCTTCAACACAGCCAGTGGACATTATGAGTACCAGGTCATGCCATTTGGACTCACCAACGCCCTCACTGTTTTCCAGGCTTTGGTCAATGATGTGCTTCGGGACATGCTAAACCGGTTTGTGTTCGTGTACCTTGACGACATCCTGTTTTTTTCCTGTTCTTTATGTCAGACAGGTCCTTCAGCACCTCTTATGCAAATGTATAAAAAAATGTTAAACTGAAATACCTTATTTACATAAGTATTCAGACCCTTTGCTATGAGACTCGAAATTGAGCTCAGGTGCATCCTGTTTCTATTGATCATCCTTAAGATGTTTCAACAACTTGATTGGAGTCCACTTATGGTAAATTAAATTGATTGGACATGATTTGGAAAGGAACACACCTGTCTAAATAAGGTCCCAGCGTTGACAGTGCATGTCAGTGCAAAAACCAAGCCATGTGGTTGAAGGAATTGTCCGTAGAGCTGCGAGATAGGATTGTGTCAAGGCACAGATCTGGGGAAGGGTACTAAAACATGTCTGCAACATTGAAGGTCCCCAAGAACACAGTGGCCTCCATCATTCTTAAATGAAATAAGTTTGGAACCACCAACACTCTTCCTAGAGCTGGCCGCCGAGCCAACCTGAGCAATTGGGAGAGAAGGACCTTGGTCAGGGAGGTGACCAAGAACCCGATGGTCACTCTGACAGAGCTCCTGAGTTCCTCTGTGGAGATGGTGATCCTGCTGGAAGGTTCTCCCATCTCTGCAGCACTCTACCAATCAGGCCTTTATGATAGTGGCCAGACGGAAGCCACTCCTCAGTAAAAGGCACGACAGCCCGCTTGGAGTTTTCCAAAATTCACCTAAAGAACTCTGACCATGAGAAGCAAGATTATCTGGTCTGATGAAACCAAGATTTAATCTTCGGAGAGTGCACTGTAGACAGGTGAGTTTCTTTCTAAATCATGTCCAAACAATTGAATTGGCCATAGGTAGACTCCAAACAAGTTGTAGTGACATCTCAAGGATGTTTCAGACTGTAACAAAACAAAATGTGGAAAAAGTCAAGGGGTGTGAATAGGGAAAGGGGATACCTAGTCAGTTGCACAACTGAACCCATTCAACCAAAATGTGTCTTCCGCATTTAACCCAACCACTCTGAGTCAGAGGAACAGTTGTTGTGGGAGTTAACTGCCTTGCTAAAGGGCAGAACAGCAGATCTTCCACCTTGCCGGCTCAGGGATTCAAACAAGCAACCTTGTGGTTACAGTCCCAACACTCTAACCGCTAGGCTACCTGACGCCTCTGAAGGTATTGTATATCCCATGAAAGACCTAAATAAACCACTAATACAACAAACAAATAAGTGGAGGTAATTTGCAGAATAGGGTTGGAAAATACATGTAACTTTCACAAATTCCCAGGAATTCCTGGTAGAAGGATAAAGGATTTCTTCCAACTAGGATTTCTGGAAAACCTGGGAATTTTCCGAATGTTTCCGTGATTTTTCAACCCTATTGCAAATAGATGGTGTATACCTTCTTTCCCTTCTTGGTGGGTTTGATGTTGATCTTGGCTCTTTCCTGGAACGTCTGTCGGAGCACATGTCTGACTAGAGGCTCCCGGGCGATCTGCATGGCGACCATGTAGCGAGTCCCCTCCAGTACTGCCTCTGCTGTGCTGAACTGGCTGCACAGGCAGAGAGAACATACTATTAGTAGTATTGTGGAAGGTATAGGTTTGTATCTCTAATGGTGCGACTTGAGATGCAGCCATGTACAAGTTTGCATTTTCACCTCTCAACACCAACTCTGTTACTGCTAAAATGGTTGGGTTATCTTAATATTAAAGTGTATTCTGTATACAGTGCAATAATGAGTCGCCGGTTAACCTGCAGATGTAGTCCTTAGCCAGCTCCATGGGCTCAGCAGGAAACTGCTCCGTCTCGTGACGCTGGTAACTGTCACGTAGGTTTTCTCCAAACTGCTCTGGAGTCAGACCAAACTTCTTGGCCAGGCCATCTGATGAGAGAACCCTTTAAATGGTGGACTCAAAAACCGTTGCAAATACAATTGGTTCGTGATACAGGAAGTGCACTTCGATTAGCAAACTCTGTTAAAGTACACTAGTCACAGTTTTCCAGTCACACATTATTTCGCAAGTGTTTGTATTATCACAAGCTAACTGTATAGCCCTGAAGATGTACTGTATAGCACACAAATCTGTCTGTAATAGGTGCTGATAGTGACGCCTACTGGACACACATGATAAAGCACTCACCCAGTCCTGCACACTGGCAGATGCTGTACATATCCCTGCGAGATGCAAGCTTCAGGTCTGTCCCCTTTGACTGCTCCTCTTCTTCCTCTTCCTCCTCCTCTACTTCCTGCTCATTACCTGCGAACAGAATACATGATAATTACTCTGGTGAGGGTAAAGGTGCTTTCCCTATCTTACAATATATAATCTAAATCGTACCATCTTCATCCACTTTGATCTTCTTCATCTTTTTCTTGCTGGACCTGGCTGCATTCTGCATCTTTGGAATATCTCGGCCATAGTACAGCAGGAAATGGTTGTAGACGTCGCCCAGTTCATCACTAGACTGGACATCCTTCAACCTTGTCAAAAAACATAATCAGGTATGCATTCAGATACAACAAAGATAATAAAGGTGTCATAACATGACTAGCGTACTGTCCAAGGGGTGTACTTGTACATCAAGTTGCCTCACTACAGAAACAGGAGATGGGCTGTTCTGGCTCAGACAAGGCTTATTTACAAACATGTTTGACATGATAAGCCTTACCTCTCTAAATCTGAAGTGTCTAGTGGTCGAATGCCATCAGCCAGTGGCTTATCTGGGTCAGCTGAGATCTGTTCAAACTGGTATCCCTGCATCTTCTGGAACAGGCGTCTTAGGTTCTGTTTGCGGGTTTTCAGCTGGGTCCACTGAGGAGGAAAGAAAGTCCCACATTAAACAGTAATTAAACAGAGAGAATAAATGAAGGGTTAAAGTTAACCAAAATCCAATGCTACAGTATATTACCTTCTCATCCCACTGCCAAACCTTCCACAGATCATTGATATTGAGTTCAGGCTCTACATACTCTTTCCTGTAGAACGCTATAAACGGAACCTAGAGGTGAATCAATGAAGACAGTTGTATTAACTGTGAAAAATTATATGGAAGAACTACTTTACCGACAGTGCTAGAAGGACTGTGTAGTACCTCAAAGTGTTGGTTTCTCATGAAATTCAAAGCCTCTTTAATCTTCTGGATGGTGCTGGGGCCTTTTCTGCTGAAAGTAGTGGTTGGACCTCTGTCCAAATAGTCTGCGTTCTCCTGAAAACACAGAATATTAGATTTTTTTTAAAACGCAAGCATTTTAAAAACAGACCTAGACTGTAGCATCAGCTTTAACTAATCGTATTATGATACCTAGCTAAAATATCCTCACTCCAGTACCTGCATGGAGATGGTGAGAGTAGAGAAGGCATTCCTATAGATCCACTCAGCCTCCTGTTCCAGCTCATCATCCTCTGCTGGCTTCACACGAGTGGAGCGTAACTAAAAACAACAAGACCACACACATAGAAAGGGGTATGGGCTACAGTAGTGGTATTCAAAGTCAGTGGTATTCAAAGTCAGTGGTATTCAAAGTCACGGTCGCAGGGGAACTACAGTGAAAGAATTAAGAGTATAGATTATTATTTGCCAGCAGCATACCACCATGCATACCACTGCTGGCTTGCTTCTGAAGCTAAACAAGGTTGGTCATGGTCAGTTCCTGGATGGGAGACCAGATTCTGCTGGAAATGGTGTTGGAGGGCCAGTAGGAGGCACTCTTTCCTCTGGTCTAAAAAATATCCTAATGCCCCAGGGCAGTGATTGGGGACACTGCCCTATGTAGGGTGCCGTCTTTCGGATGGGACGTTAAACGGGTGTCCTAACTCTCTGAGGTCATTAAAGATCCCAAGGCACTTATCGTAAGAGTAGGGGTGTTAACCCCGGTGTCCTGGCTAAATTCCCAATCTGGCCCTCAAACCATTACAGTCACCTAATAATCCCCAGTTTACAATGTGCTCATTAATCCCCCTCCTCTCCCCTGTAACTATTCCCCAGGTTGTTGCCGCAAATGAGAACGTGTTCTCAGTCAGGTAAAATAATGGATAAATAAAATTGTATGGGACAATATGCAAAAGTTTTTGAGAAAGATAATTATCATTTATTTATTTTATTTAGTAAATGTATTTATTCGTTTCATTTCATTTTGATAAGAGATGCAAATGTCATGAATTGAAGGTGATTTGTTTATGTAAAAATCAAAATGTACCGATTTTAAGGTTGTGTCATTTTTGGGGTGGGTTCATGCAAAATTATTGTGAAAAAAATGTGGTCCCCAGAAATTCTGGCTGAAGAAATGAAAAAGTCTACAGCGTCAAGCACATAACTGTTATAGGTGAGTTTCAGGTGCTCACGTGTCCCAATGACTATGACTGTGACTGTGCACCCTATTCCCTATATAGTGCACTACTTTTGACCAGAGCCCATAGGATTCGAGTGCCATTTGGGACGCACCCTATAGAAGTATACACACCTGGAACCTCTCTGGCATGTCAGTGGAGCGGATCTCGTTGTCCTGGTCCGTCATGTGACTGCTCTCCAGCTCGCTAGGCTCATAGATCTCAAAGATACTGCGTCGACCCACCCTCTTCTTGGCCTGCTTCTTGGGCCGGTCCCATGACTCTTCATCTGCATCCTCCTCCTCCTCCTCAGCATCTTCATAGGCTTCAGTGTCAAACTCGGCAAAGTCAAAGTCCCCTCCGAATATCTCTTGGGCCTCCTGAAGGGCTCTGTAAAAAGGCAGTGGTGCTCAGTACTAAATACTGCATGTGAGTACAGATAAACATGCCAGTGTCCCAAATGGCACTCTATTATAGTGCCCTACTTTTGACCAGGGCCCATTGGGGAATAGGGTGCCATTTGGGAAACATCTACCATATCAAATTCCATTGCACAAATAGGACTTTTTACTTTCGAGTAAGCTTTCAGGTGGAGAGGCTACTGCAAATTGGGATCTAAGTGATTAAATTAAATGTCAGAATCACTTACGCATCAGTATATCCTGGCAGCTTCTTCCTCCACTTGGGTTTTTTCAAGGGCTGTCCGTCATCATCCACAATAAAGTCATCGATATCTGAGGAAAAAAAAAAAAAAAACACTATGACTCAAATATTTTCAAATGGCTAACTCAAAACAACTCGACTGTTTATAGATGAAGAAACTAAAATGTTTCATACCAGACTCTTCATCGTCCTCCTCCTCATCCTCCCCGGGATGCAAAGGCACATCCAATGCCTCACCCTCATCCGCTCCCGTCCCCATGAAGATCTCATCCGCTATCATGTCCTTCTCATGGGCCTCCCTGACATCTTCATCTCCCTCCTCATCCTCATCATCCGACATGTCTCGCAAACGACGGAACTTTTGCTGTTTATGATGATAAGGAAGGAGTAGAGATATCAGGAAAACATTTTAGTCAATCTACTTTTACATAGTATTTTTAGAGTGGGACCATGGGACAAGACACGAGACCTCCGCTGTGTGTTATACAGTGTCCATGATGACAATTCATTTTGCTTGTCATAATGGCATCGGAATATTTACCCTTTTCACTTTTACTCCCAAATTCTCCTCAATGAGATCAATATCATCATCATCCAAGCGGTCGTCAAAGCCTGTAGACAGAAATTCCAAGATACTCAAACACCAAAGGTGATTATTATTGGTATGCATGATTCTGCTGCACACTGTTTGGTGTCACAAATCATGACTGCTTGAATCTGAATGGGCAAAATAGAATCAAAGGGTTTACGACATTATAGTTTATTCAATGACTGAAGACATAGCCTACATTGTGGCTAGGAAGCAATCACAGTGCAGCCCAGACATGAATAAATACAGGACCAATTTATGAATGAACACTTACTTCTCTTCCTCTTACGGTGTCCAATTTCCTCCCCAGAGTCACTATCACCTTCTTTATCTTTATTCCCTTCTTCCTCATCCTCTTCCTCCCCTTCCCCTTCCTCCACACCATCATCAATCAGACCACAGAGGTTTCCATCTGCATCTTGATCCTCTGTATTCTCCTCTTCCTCCTCCTCATCTAAGTAAGTCACAAATCAAGAAATCGTACATTGTTAACATCGATCTTATTTAGGGTAGTTGTGATGATGTCCCTCTGTCAAGGGGCATCTTTGAAATAAAATCTAAATGGTTCACATGCTGTACAATGAAAAGATTACCATCATTTGCTGCAGCATGCTTCAGTGCCTTTTTCTCTGTGTCCTCTGGACACCCAAATTCCTCCTCAGACTCCTCTGCTTCCCTCTCGATGAAATCCATGTTTAGTGGCTGTTGAAGAGATAATAAACAACATGATTTTCATTAGCTGGTTATGTGTCAAAGAACCGTTTTTGGAAATAATGTTATGGGACAGAATTATTCCATCATTTAAAAACGTTAACCAATTTATTATTGTAAACAATGAAATATTAGGCTACAATAAGCTATGATGATAAGACGCTGCTGTCTGCCATGGCTGACTGGTAGAGATGCAGTAGAACATTATTATACCCAGGGGGCTAAGACATTGCTAGATATCACAAGGTTTAGCTAGTTAGCTACGATAAAAATGTATATGACTTTGCAAATAAGCAAAGGTAACCGTAGCTATCCAACGGATATCAGGCTGGAGCTGCAGGTAGCATTCTTCTTAGCTACAACAACATAGCCAACGTTAGCTAGCTTGCATAACAACAATGGAATGAGATGGCTACCAAGCTAGCTCTATCTACTGTAGCTAGCATACAGCTGTATTGCCACAAACAGCTGGCTGACTCCCATCGCCCATAACGGTACATACCTATGTGACAGGAGGCAGGACCGGCTCCTTTTTAAATCGACTGATTAGCAAAGCGTGATATGGAAAATAGATTCATTTCTTAACGACATAAATGTATTAGCTATCTAGGCGCAAGCAAATTTCCAAGACTGGAATGCAGAAAAATCCCTCAAACTCTAAATGAAGGCGAGGCACGTCACAGATGAACACAGCTCTCCTTGGATTGCAGAGTGCAATCCTTGCATTATACTTTTCAATGTTTTCGTGTATTATTTTTCTAGTGTTATGCTATGTAACATAATACATGTTGTTTTTGCATTACTTTTCAATGTCTTATTTTTGTAATATTTGTATGTAACATAGAAAATGTTATTCAGTTTAATTGGATCTTGTGTTTACTATATTGTATCAACACCAGCACACAAAATTCACTTGAAATAACTTTATTTTAGAAAACACATTAATTAAATAAAAATGATCAAAATACTGATGGAAAATTGCAATAGTGTTGTTACACAATGTCAGTATTATCAGGTTGTATCAGATTGTAAAGGGGCTGCAGTGTAGCCTACAATAATTTTCATGGCAAATAATAATTTTCGGATCAGACCCAAAATCACAATTCAAAAACTCCACAATCCTACAGCTTTAAGCCAACTTTAAATCTTCTTTGAGATGAACAAGGTGCATCAGATTCCTGCTGCAGGACTGCTCTATGACACTTGCTCCACAGGTCGCATTTGAACATCTCCAATCTAGATTAGTAAAGACAGGAGTATGGTAGTTATTATTTGTCAGATTATGAAAAACTTTTCCCCCATTCATTCAAACATTGATGGAAGTGAACAGAGTGTGCAAAGAACACTGAGACAGACAAGTCTCTTACTTACGTGAACATGTGGCGGTGTGCCTAAGACATACGTTACAGCACTGGCAATGTCGACTGCTTCCAAACACTGTAGGAAGGCAGTAGAATTATAACGTACACATTCAAAAACAATCATATAGCCTGTATGCACAGATATCATTATTATTGTTATTATTCACCTTCATACTGTTGTAGGTAGCAGCAGCCTTCTCTGGATGGAGGCTGTGAAGTCGGAAAGCAAATTCCGTTTCCACTATACCAGGAGATATACACTGTTCAGAGGAAAACAGAAACACAGGGTTAGTGACAGTTTTACATTAGATGGCTCTAACGATTACATTGTGCATTAGCTAGATAGATTTGTAAACATCAATGTGGTCTATGATGAGGACACACTGGCCTGATATTGTGGAGTGTTACCAAT
Organism: Oncorhynchus mykiss; assembly: GCF_057628025.1. NCBI lineage: Eukaryota > Metazoa > Chordata > Actinopteri > Salmoniformes > Salmonidae > Oncorhynchus > Oncorhynchus mykiss. The sequence goes on along the minus strand of NC_143048.1, from coordinate 21,966,392 downwards.
AATAGAAGACCATCGTTTTCAGCAGTGTACTGTTGGTGTATAGTACTCACAATATGACAAATTAGCACAATTCAGTGCTGGGTGGCTTTGGACGACTGATCAGCTCATTAACAATACTCTTCTTATTAGAAATATTTCATTCTAAGAATGAATAACTTACCGTGGCTCGAATGTGGGTTTTAGCCTCTCGCAGCTCTTGACGCAACCCTTCGGTCAGGGCAGTCACAGCATACTTGGTAGCACTATAGAAGTGTGTATCAGCACTGAAAACTACACGATGTCCACTCATACTAGAATAGAAGAAGATACACTATGGTTTGTTCTACCAGTGTATTGTCCAAAGAAAAGCATTCACTGCAACCTGAGTCCAATTGCATATCTGGAGGTAGAGATAGAATTGTACGTTACCTGTTTATGTTGATGATATGTCCATCATCCACCTTCCTCTCCTTCATAGACTGGTATGCCTCTCGTGTGCAGATAGACAATGCAATGACGTTCAGCTGTAAAATACATCCGTTGAATATCAATGTGATATTAAATATTGGACTGAAGAAAGTGTGACGGCCATCACTTGTTTTTTGTTGATAAATAAGGTCAGTAACAACACAGAGATTGAAACATACATCAATAACAAATGTTATTAAATGATGGAGCGCATGACACAGGATAGCGAAAATCATGCCTTGCTTTTTGACTGTAAGTCGCTCTGGATAAGAGTGCCTGCTAAATGACAAAACAAATCTAAATAAAAGATAAATATGGACAGCATTTGATATAAACACAGAGATCATTGACAGTGACACCTACATCAATCATTGTCCTCCAGCCATCGGTTTTGCCATTCAACAGTGACTCTGAATGGGCCAGGCCAGCATTGTTGATGCACACATCCACTCCCTGATGGAGAGTCTTGATGGCAGAGAACATGGAAAGGATCTCCTCTTCATTTGAAAGGTCACATTTGTAGGGAACAAGGGTGCCACTGTGCCCAGCGCTCTGACACTCTGCTGCCAGTTTCTAAAATCAAAAGGTAAGATTACTTCATGCACTATGTTCCATAGGTTAAAACACCATGGTGAAGCCATGTGAAAGTAATTCCCAAATGTGCTTCATTTGACACATAATATTTTCTATAATATCATATACTACTGTGAGTACTATGGCACACATCATAAAAGTAATGAAACAGTTTGCAAAGAATACTTCACAATTGGTATAGATCAGGTGCCATGAGACTGTAGTAATCTATAATAAACCTAAAACGTGTGATGCAAACCTTGTGACAGAATGCAGGTGACATGTAAATGATTTATTTGTTGGCCCATATAGGCTACATATGAAATAGTGCAGTAAGTGTTTATTTTGAATTTGTGAAATTGTTTGATGTTATATGAAAGTATAGGGGTTTATGTTTCTAGAACCGTACCGCAATTGATAATCTATTCAGTATTTGGCTGTTTAGTTTTCCAGAGCCAATTCGCCCACAACATGTAAGGTCATTGGAGTAAGGTTAGCTCCTTTAGTCCAATATTGGGCTAAGATAGTAGTGCCTAGTGCCTAGTCAGCACAGTTCAAAAAGTAGCAACAACAAAAAGGCTACAACACATACATGGCCCCCACCTCTATTTTCTCGACGTTCCTGGCACAGCCGACAACCTTCATGCCGTGCTGGACAAGAGCCTTGCAAATCGCCGCTCCGATTCCAACAGAAGCCCCGGTAACAAGCGCCACTCTACCTTTCCAGCGATCCATAGTCTATCAACACAACTGGATACTGTATTTCCTAAAGTTGTTCAATTGTATACTGTTCTCAAATCGTTCAGAATTTCGCAGAGTATCAGCTACGTTGTATCCACTGATAGGTGCACAAACTCCCTAACTCGTGCCCAATGAAACTCAGGCCAACCCCTTTGTCCCTCCGCACATGATTGAATATTCATAGGATGACTGATTGCTGTTCGAGCCCTTTCCTTTCCTATTTTTATTTTATTTAACCAGGCAAGTCATTTAAGAACAAATTCTTATTTACAATGACAATTAGTCCTTGGATTCGACCCATGGACTACAGTGACGCCTCTTACACGGAGATGCAGCGCCTTAGACCGCTGCGCCACTCGGGAGTCCTAAAGCCCCACTCTAGTGAAATGTTGTGTAGTTAGCCGGATACTCTCTCTGTCTGCCAATAAAAATATGCGTGTTAACTTCAAATACATTTCAGCAGGGGCACAACTTTGGTTTTAGAAGTGGGATAACATAATATTATAATAATTATTTTATCTGGTCAGATAAACACTCCAAACAGCCTACCCAGCTGCTCGTTCTCTGCAGGGTCCAAAAGTACACCCCAGCCTCGTTTTGTATCACATTCCAATTATACAACTGAGGGGGACAAAAATGCAATTTCAGAATGTGGGGGATATCTCCCCGTCCCTAGTGAAAGTTAGGTCCCTGCTTCAGGGAACACAGAACCTGGTGGTTTCACAATTTGTGATAGGCCTATATGTATATCCCTTTGCAACAAATTGCTGGTAACTATAGTGCATTCGGCAAGTATTCAGACCCCTTGACTTTTTACACATTTTGTTACGTTACAGCCTTATTCTAAAATGGATAAAATCGTTTTTTCTCTCATCAAACAATACCACAAAAAAAGGTTCTTAGAAATGTTTGCAGATGTATTGAAAAACAAAACTGAAATATCGCAATTACATAAGGATTCAGACCCTTTACTTAGTACTTTGTTGAAGCACCTTTGGCAACGATTACAGCCTCAAGACTTCTTGGGTATGACGCTCCAATCTTGACACCCCCGTATTTGAGGAGTTTCTCCCATTCTTCTCTGCCGATCCTCTCAAGCTCTGTCAGGTTGGATGGAGAGTGTCGCTGCAGAGCTATTTTCAGGTCTCTCCAGAGATGTTAGATCGGGTTCAAGTCCGGGCTCTGGCTGGGACACTGAGGACATTCAGAGACTTGTCCCTAAGCCACTCCTGCGTTGTCTTGGCTGTGTGCTTAGAGTCATCGTCCTGTTGGAAGGTGAACCTTAGACCCAGTCTGATGTCCTGAGCACTCTGAAGCAGGTTTTCATCAAGGATCCTCTGTACTTTGCTCCATTCATCTTTCCCTCAATCCTGACTAGTCTCCCAGTCCCTGCTGCTGAAAAATACCCACAGCATAATGCTACCACCACCATACTTCACCATAAGGATGGTGCCTGGTTCCGCCAGACGTGACAGTTGGCATTCAGGCCAAAGAGTTCAATCTTCTTTTCATCAGACCAGAGTCCTTTAGGTGCATCTGGGATAGTCCAAGCGGGCTGTCATGTGTCTTTTACTGAGGAGTGGCTTCCATCTGGCCACTATCATAAAGGCCTTATTGGTGGAGTGCTGCAGAGATGGTTGTCCTTCTGGAAGGTTCTCCCATCTTCTCAGAGGAACTCAGGAGCTCTGTCAGAGTGACCATCGTGTTCATGGTCAATTCCCTGACCAAGGCCATTCTCCCCAAATTGCTCAGTTTGGCTTGGCGGCCAGCTCAAGGAAGAGTCTTGGTGGTTCCAAACTTCTTCCGTTTAAGAATGATGGATGCCACTGTGTTCTTGGGGACCTTCAATGCTGCAGTCATGTTCTGGTACCCTTCGCCAGATCTGTGCCTTGACACAATCCTGTCTCGGAGCTCTACAGATTCCCTTGACCTCATGGCTTGGTTTTTCGTCTGACATGCACTGTCCACGGTGGGACCTTATATAGACAGGTGTGTTCCTTTCCAAATCATGTCCAATCAATTCAATTTAGCACAGGTGGACTCCAATCAAGTTGTATAAACATCTCAAGGATGATCAATAGAAACAGGATGCACCCAAGCTCATTTTCGAGTCTCATAGCAAAGGGTATATATATATATATATATATATATATATATATATATATATATATATATATATATATATATATATATATATATATATTTATTTATTTATTTATTACAAAAAAAATAATATTAATCTCCAAACCTGTTTTCACGTTGCATTATGGGTATTGTGTGTAGATTGATGAGCGTGAGCGGTCTGAATACTTTCCGAATGCACTGTAGTTTACATGTTGTCAACAATCGAAGCCAAGTCCATCTGTTTTGGCTCATAGTTGCGTATGCTTCAGTTTTGTTGCTAAATAACCAACCCCTCTCTAGGAGAACCCTGGTTGATTCACAGGTAGAACGCTTTTGGTTCCAAATATAACTGTTTTGGGTTCCATGTAGAACCCTTTCCACAGAGTTTTCTACATGGAACCCAAAATGGTTCTGCCTGGAACCAAAAGGGTATTTTACCTTTAACCAAAAAAAGGTTATCCTACGGGACAGCTGAAGAACCCTTTTTTCTAAGAGTGTATAACAATAAGCTCCAACATGGATTTGTAAATGATGTCATGTGAGGAGTATTCGAGAAGCGTTGAAATTACACATTGACTCCTGGGGGTTCTGGAGTGGTCTGACATCCAGGGCTGGTTCCAGACATAACCCACCTAGAAAAATGTTGTTGAAAAGACGACTATGCCTGACGTCTAATCTACGTTCGGTTTTGGTTGAAAGTGTTGTTGAAAATACTTGTTTTTTATGTCATTTAAAAGACGACAATACAAAGATGTCAGTCTAAGTTCGGTTTTGGTTGAAAGTGAAAGTTGAAGAGACGTTTTATCAGGTCGTTGCTTCGACGATTTAAACGTAATTCAAATTACTTGCATACGCAGACACAGTATAAAAAATTTGTCTATGAACAATTTTATTAACAATCATACATCCCTCCAGTATTTACACACTGTATTAATGTACAACATTCAAGTGCTAATTGTCTTTATTCCATTCCTGAAGAAGCATGACTGAAACCATCTACTCATATTTCAATCATCCAGCTTGACAAAAGCACAAAAAAAATATTGTTCCATGCCTCACCATTAAGTCAATTATTGCCAATACATATTAACAAGGGGGTTTCCATTCGGTTTTGATATTTCATATTCACATTTCATGTAACATTTAGTAATCATCATTATTTATGTAACCAATTTAGAATGTATTTGTACATTTATATTGTTTACAGACAGGTTAAATAAAGATTTTAAGCCTTGAGACTATTTAGACATGGATTGTGTGTGCACGACATACTGTAAGTGGTCGCTTACAATTGCAACGTTTTCTCTCCGCCCCATGGCAAAATGTGTAGAATTGCAGAAAAGAGGTGAGTGCCCCAACCAAATCTTGCTTAGGGCCCCCAAAAGGCTATAGCCGGCTCTGTTGACATCTATGGGGGACTCTGTCTGCCTCAAAGGCCAGTACCCAGCTAGCACAAAACATTCTGAGAACCATATGTTTCTTAGAGCTTGTTGAGTGCGGGGTTGTCCTATGGCTATTTTGCATACAACCTTACCAACACATTCTGGGAATGGTGCAGGATAGTTGCTTGGCTTTGAAACATTCTCAGTATGTTTAACCTTTTACTGCAGTGTGCTAAATCAGAGTCACACAGGGTGTTTCTTGGTAGTCTTAAACAAATATTATTTGAAACAAAAGTATACACACATGGTTATGGGCTTAAAAACAAGAAGACACCGGTACCATGTCAGATATAGAGTTTAAATGTATTCAATTTTGAGTTTGCATCCCAATATTACACTTTATATACTGTACATCACAGAAGACGGAAATATAACAAAACCATTTCAGATAGAAACACCAGATTTTCTCTGGGGAAAAATTAAATGTGTTAATGAATTATGAAATCATGAAAAACCATGACAAATTCCACCCATGAGGCCACTAGAGGGTGCTTTGGTAATTGGAGAGTAAGAGTAAGGAACTTGACAAAAAAAGTATTTTCTTAGTATTTCATTACTTAAGAATGTTTCCTAAAAACAAACATGGTTATATTTCAGTTGAATTTTAGTAATGTTCTAGGAACTTTCTCCAAATGGTTTGGCACTGGGAATATTCTCAAATAGTTCAGAGAATATTACGAGTGTCAAGGTTGTGCGCTACTGGTGTAGTCAGGTGCAGGAGAGCAGAGAGTTGTGATCAGGCGCACACTTTATTTGGCAGAAGCAACAACAGACGGACGCAACTGCGTCAAACAAACCTCCAGCCAAAGGCAAAAGTAAAAAGCTCAACAAAGTCACAAGGATGCAAATTGTTTAACAGTTAAACACGCCAGGAGTTGAACATGGTACCCGGAGAAAGAAGAGCCTGGTGCGTCACTCAAAACATGTAACAAAAACAATTCCACACAAAGACATGGGGGAACAGAGGGAATATATACAGTGGGGCAAAAAAGTATTTATTCAGCCACCAATTGTGCAAGTTCTCCCACTTAAAAAGATGAGAGAGGCCTGTAATTTTCATCATGGGTACACTTCAACTATGACAGACAAAATTAGGGAAAAAATCCAGAAAATCACATTGTAGGATTTTTTATGAATTTATTTGCAAATTAAGGTGGAAAATAAGTATTTGGTCAATAACAAAAGTATATCTCAATACTTTGTTATATACCCTTTGTTGGCAATGACAGAGGTCAAAAGTTTTCTGCAAGGTTTTCACACACTGTTGCTGGTATTTTGGCCCATTCCTCCATGCAGATCTCCTCTAGAGCAGTGATGTTTTGGGGCTGTTGCTGGGCAACACGGACTTTCAACTCCCTCCAAAGATTTTCTATGGGGTTGAGATCTGGAGACTGGCTAGGCCACTCCAGGACCTTGAAATGCTTCTTACGAAGCCCCTCCTTCGTTGCCCGGGCGGTGTGTTTGGGATCATTGTCATGCTGAAAGACCCAGCCACGTTTCATCTTCAATGCCCTTGCTGATGGAAGGAGGTTTTCACTCAAAATCTCCCGATACATGGCCCCATTCATTCTTTCCTTTACACGGATCAGTCGCCCTGGTCCCTTTGAAGAAAAACAGCCCCAAAGCATGATGTTTCCACCCCCGTGCTTCACAGTAGGTATGGTGTTCTTTGGATGCAACTCAGCATTCTTTGTCCTCCGAACACGACGAGTTGAGTTTTTAACCAAAAAGTTATATTTTGGTTTCATCTGACCATATGACATTCTCCCAATCTTCTTCTGGATCATCCAAATGCTCTCTAGCAAACTTCAGACGGGCCTGGACATGTACTGGCTTAAGCAGGGGGACACGTCTGGCACTGCAGGATTTGAGTCCCTGGCGGCGTAGTGTGTTACTGATGGTAGGCTTGTTACTTTGGTCCCAGCTCTCTGCAGGTCATTCACTAGGTCCCCTCGTGTGGTTCCGGGATTTTTGCTCACCATTCTTGTGATCATTTTGACCCCACGGGGTGAGATCTTGCGTGGAGCCCCAGATCGAGGGAGATTATCAGTGGTCTTGTATGTCTTCCATTTCCTAATAATTGCTCCAACAGTTGATTTCTTCAAACCAAGCTGCTTACCTATTGCAGATTCAGTCTTACCAGCCTGGTGCAGGTCTACAATTTTGTTTCTGGTGTCCTTTGAAAGCTCTTTGGTCTTGGCCATAGTGGAGTCTGGAGTGTGACTGTTTGAGGTTGTGGACAGGTGTCTTTTATACTGATAACAAGTTCAAACATGTGCCATTTATACAGGTAACGAGTGGAGGACAGAGGTGCCTCTTAAAGAAGAAGTTACAGGTCTGTGAGAGCCAGAAATCTTGCTTGTTTGTAGGTGACCAAATACTTATTTTCCACCATAATTTGCAAATAAATTCCTTAAAAATCCTACAATGTGATTTTCTGGATTTTCTTTTTCATTTTGTCTGTCATAGTTGAAGTGTACCTATGATGAAAATTACAGGCCTCTCTCATCTTTTTAAGTGGGAGAACTTGCACAATTGGTGGCTGACTAAATACTTTTTTGCGATTAGTGTGATTAGGGAATGTAAACCAGGTGTGCGAAGAAACAAGACAAAACACATGGAACAATGAAAAGTGACCTCCGAACGCCACCCGAACAAGGAGAGTGTCACGTTCTGACCTTAGTTCTTTTATTATGTCTTTGTTTCAGTATGGTCAGGGCGTGAGTTGGGTGGGTTGTCTATGTTTGTTTTTCTATAATTTGGGATTTCTGTGTTCGGCCTAGTATGGTTCTCAATCAGAGGCAGCTGTCAATCGTTGTCCCTGATTGAGAATCATACTTAAGTAGCCTGGTTTCACTTTTGAGTTGTGGGTGTTTATTTTCCGTGTTAGTGTCTGTGCCACACGGGACTGTTTCGGTTTGATTTACTTCATGTTTATTGTTTTGTTCAGTGTTCGTTATTCATTAAAAAACCTGAACACTTACCACGCTGCGTTTTGGTCCTCCGATCCTTCATACTACTCCTCTTCGTCAGAGGAGCCGACTTCGGCGGAAGTCGTGACAAAGAGCAATGTTTGTCTTTGTGAATTTTGCTACTTCAGCATAACATTTCCAGGTTTCTACATAGTTCTATTTAAAGTCATGTTCTCAAATTGTTCCGAGGACGTTAAGAAAACCACAAGAAAACTTTAGTAATGTTCAGAGAACAGTCTAAGAATGTTATTTAAAAACATATACATTCCGTTCTCAGCATCAACAAAACTCTCTCTATCCTCTATCTTTTTAAGTGTGTTCAGGTTTGTTGGCCATGCCCACTAATTGGCTACACCTGATCTTAATGCTTGTTTCCTTTGAAACTGGATCTGTTTGAATAGACTAAAATAAACAGATTTGTATGCGTAAAAAAACATGGCATGCCAGCTCCATCCTGATGGTGAAGTGGACTAATTACATGGATAGAGAACAGAAGACTATAGGTTTGAAACTCACTGATGCCGTGTCACAAAAAAATAAGTGTTTGCATTATTAATGCCGAAGGAAATACATTTCCATGTGTCTTATCTGTGCTTGGAGTTTTTAAAAGAAGTTAACAAAAAATAAGCTAGCAATGTTTAAAGTCTTACTGACACATTCAGTGAAAGTTTTAAGGAAGTTCTTGAAAACCCCCTAAATAACCTATAATATCCATTTTCAGAGCCTTAATAAAACCACCCAGAGTAAAACATTCTCAGAACCTCCCTGCAACCAAAAATAAACGTTCCCAGAACAGGCAGTGTTCACTTCTATTCTATCAGTCAGGTAACTTATGGCTTCGTTCCCAGAACCAACAGGAAACCAAAAACCTATGTTCCCACAACTTCCAAGGAAACAAACGTACTACTGTTTATTTATCGTGTGAGAGTACCCCACATCTCAAATCATAAAATGATATGCCAACTATCTAATCAGAGTAGTTCTGAGGAAATAGCCAACAAAGAGTATCTCACTAATGTATTCAATAGTTTTGACTCATATCTGTCTATAAATCACTCTTGACTGGAGTATATGACATTTATTAACGAATTCCCGACAATGTATAGATAACAAATGATAAGGGAACAGCCCTATGTAAATACATTTTATCAACAGGTATGGATACAACCTAGTGGGAGGAGTTGCCTTTTCTATTGGAACTTGTATGAACCAGGTGCTCTGCTTATTGACATTATTTGGAACATAACTTAATCTGTTTGACCCAACCAAAAACACGAATCACAATGAATTTACTTATTTCATTTTTCTTTGCCACCATTGTGAATATTCAAGGGGCAGGTGAGTGTGTTCATTTATTTATTCAACCCTAGTAACTAACATGGGCTGAAACTTGATCTATGTGTTCTTGCATTGGGTATACAATGTTTAGGAAGCTACTCTGAAAATGTAGTTAGCTAAGTTATAAAGCTAAATATATTACATACTACAGTAAACGCTTGGTACTTTGGAATTCCACAACAAATATCATATAAATGCATTAATAAATAGTCATTTTGGCTGAAATAAAACAAAGAACTGAAGTAACTCACAGTAGCAGATCAATCAGATAGCAAAATGTTCAGTGTGTATGAAATATAAATGGTCAATTATAGAGACTTGATCAGCCCAACTGCCTGCTTATTGTAAGGAAATATCCAATGTTTTTGTCAAAGCTTACCCCACTATGTGGTGATGAAACTACTGAATTAGATACATGATTTTGAAATTCAACTACCACTGTCTCAGAGAATGAAATGTTCTGAATATACATTTCTATCACATGTGGCAAGTTAACCTTTCTAATGCTATCTGCCAAAAGCAGATATGGGTGTTCCTTTATAACTGTCTGTATCTGATTGACAAAGGTTAACCTTAACAGTGAACTTTGCCACACATCTTTGTCCTTAAATCCCTTCTCTAGATTGGTGCTACCAGTCCCAGGTTACATGCGGTGGCAACTGCACAGGTAAAACATATACAGTACTTATGTGACAGTATAGATTGCCTCTGTGTTGTATTTTAATTAGCGAACAGGTGTCCAGAGGATCAGGGTTGGTCTAATGATGCATTATTTTCTGATAAAGAAACAAACATCCCTCAATTAAATGTTGTGCTGCCCTTATGCACCAACTCTTCTGTAAAGTATAAATTAACAGCAGGGGAAATGAATACCCATGCTAGCCCAATGACGACATGTGCAGAGAAAACTACAATAACGCAAATCAAATCAATTCAAATCAAATGTTATTGGTCACATACACATGGTTATCAGATGTTAATGCGAGTGTAGCGAAATGCTTGTGCTTCTAGTTCCAACAGTGCAGTAATATCTAACAAGTAATCAAAAAAACAACAACTAATACACACATATATAAAGGGATGGAATAAGAATATGCACATATAAATATACGGATGAGCAATGACCAAGCGGCATAGGCAAGATGCAATAGATGGTATAAAATACAGTGTATACATATGAGATGAGTATGTAAGATGTGTAAACATTATTAAAGTGTCATTATTAAAATTACCAGTGATCCATTTATTAAAGTGGCCAATGATTTTGAGTCTGTATGTGGGCAGCAGCCTCTCTGTGTTAGTGATGGTTAAACAGTCTGATGGCCTTGAGATAAAAGCTGTTTTTCAGTCTCTCGGTCCCAGCTTTGGTGCACCTGTACTGACCTCACCTTGTGCATGGTAGTGGGGTGAACAGGCAGTGGCTCGGGTGGTTGTTGTCCTTGATTATTTTTTTGACCTTCCTGCGACATTGGGTGCTATAGGTTTCCTGGAGGGCAGGTAGTTTGCCCCCAGTGACACGTTGTGCAGACCGCACCACCCTCTGGAGAGCCTTACCATTGTGGGCAGTGCAGTTGCCATACCAGGCGGTGATACAGCCAGACAGGATGCTCTCAATTGTGCATCCGTAAAAGTTTATGAGGGTTTTAGGTGACATGGAAGTTAGAGTAGCAGTGATCCAGTGAATTGCCCGCACGAGTGCTACAATCAATACGCTGGTAGAATTGGTAGACATAGGTAGACTTGTTCTCAAATTTGCTTTGTTAAAATCCCCAGATACAATAAATGTAGCCTCAGGATATATGGTTTCCAGTTTGCATAGAGTCCAGTGAAGTTCCTTGAGGGCTGTCGTGGTATCGGCTTGAGGGGGATATACACGGCTGTGACAATCATCAACGAGAATTCTCTTGGGAGATAATATTGTCGCCACTTGATTGTAAGGAATTCTAGGTCAGGTGAACAAATGGACTTGAGTTCCTGTATGTTGTTACGATTACACATGAGTCGTTAATCATGAAGCATACACCCCCACTAACTAGTTAGCATGTACAGCATTCACAAATCAACAGATACAAATCACAATATACTGGTAGAAGACCATAATATTACAATGTCAGTGACTATATACACTCAATATCTGTGTTTTAACATAATGGATTGACAAGGATTTTCATGGGACAATTTTACTTGAACCTTTTCCACATACAGTAGAAATGGAAGAGGTGAGGGAGGGCAGGGAATGTTTATGAGGGAGAATACAGAAGGAGAAGGAAGTGTGAGACATTAAAAAGGGAACTTACATCAAGAAAATGAATGTACACTAATATCAGGCATGGGAACTACTACAATTTTGTATAATTATAAAACATGAAATGCAACACTTGTTGCACATATATTTGCTAAAATACCCATGGGAATCAAAGTTCTTTAAACATTTTTATTTAACTAGGCAAGTCAGTTAAGAACCAATTCTTATTTTCAATGACAGCCTAGGAACAGTGGGTTAACTGCCTTGTTCAGGGGCAAAACAACAGATTTTTACCTTGTCATTGTGGATTTGATTTCGCAACCTTCCAGTTACTAGTCCAACACTCTAACCACTAGGCTATCTGCCACCCCAAATCAAACATAACTAATGTTCTGTCTCAATATTTGCTGAGAAGGACCTGATGGTTGGGCAACGGTTGCTGGGACATGTGACGGAAGAGCCCAGTCTCCAATTAACATTGTGACGAGAAGAACCCTACCAGACGGACGCCTTACACCATTCACATTTACTGGGTACCAAGAGGCCTTCCACGGTTTCATCACAAACAATGGTCACACTGGTAAGTTGCTATATAGATGCTGCTTTTACAGTATAGATTACATTTACAGTACAATGTCCCCTACTAATGATACACCATGCTGATATACTGTATTGTAGTTGTATTGAACATGAATAGCAAGGCCTATTCACCATTTTAATGCCTTGATATTTCACAGATTTGATATAAACTCAAAGCTCCATAACATAGACTGAACAATACAATAGTACAGTACATGCAAGGTCCATGGACTCCACATATCTGCTCTTACATGGACTAAAGCTTTCATATCTCTGCAGTTCAAGTGGACCTGCCTGCCACTGCGAAGGTTCAGGGTGGAGATCTGGCGGTGCCATACAAGGCAGTACAGCTCCACCTGCACTGGGGCAAGGATGGAGGCCCTGGATCAGAGCACACTATTGATGGAGAACGATATCCCATGGAGGTTTGATGACCAAAAGAAAGGAAACATTCACAATACATTTTCATGCTCTTGATTTGTGTTTATTGCATTGTTTTTACTGTCATTTGGGTACAGCATGTGTGCAGTAATTACACAGCAATCACATTTACATACACTATGAGTGTTCACATTTTATTTATTTGTCCTCAGCTGCATATTGTTAATATAAAAGAGGAATACAACTCTTTGGCTGAAGCTCTGAAAGACACTGCAGGGGTTGGAGTTCTTGGATTCTTTTATGAGGTATTAACTATGAGATTATCCAGGAGATGTACAACTGTAATATTTTTATTTGGGTTGTTAGGACATTTGATTGATGATACTTATCTTATATTTTCAGGAATCAAGAAGCTCCAACAAAAAATATGACACCATTGTAAATGCTCTGAACACTATCAAACATCCCAGTAAGTCACATAATCCCATAAACAACAGCCATTGTTATTTATTATTTTATGGGATGGAACCAGGTAGATAATACTCCAGGATCAGGATTATACAAGGATAGGCCTATGGGAAAGTGCCCATAGTTTCCAGTCACATTGGCATAAGTGCCAAGAGTCTAAAGTACAACTTGCATTTTTCAAAGATTTCAAAAGTTTAATTGCCTCATGTACAAGATACACCAGGTGTAAAATAGTACAGTTAAATATGTAACTTCTTTAGGATCGGTCGGTCCCTGCGGGACGGTTGAGCTAACATAGGCTAATGCGATTAGCATGAGGTTATAAGTAACAAGAAAATGTCCTAGGACATAGCCATATCTGATATTGACAGGAAGCTTAAATTCTTGTTAATCTAACTGCACTGTCCAATTTACAGTAGCTATTACAGTGAAATAATTCCATGCTATTGTTTGAGGAGAGTGCACAGTTTTGAACATGAAAACTTATTAATAAACAAATTAGGCACATTTGGGCATTCTTGATACAAAAGTTGGAACAGAAATACAATGGTTCATTGGATCAGTCTGAAACGCTGCACATACATTGATGCCGTCTAGTGGCCAAAATCTAAATTGCACCTGGACTGGAATAATACATTATGGCCTTTCTCATTTCAAAAATGATTGTACCAAAGAAATACAGGGCCTGAGCTACAGACAGTTAGTTTTGGGTATGTCATTTTAGGCAAAATTTGAAAAGGGGCCAACCTGTTGATCCTACTTGAGACGCAGACGTCTCAACTAGGCACCTGGAAATGCAAATGCGCTACGCTAAATGCTAAATGTACTTGTTAAAACTCAAACGTTCATTAAAACACACATGCAGGGTATTGAATTAAAGCTACACTCGTTGTGAATCTAGCCAACAAGTCAGATTTTTAAAATGCTTTTCGGCGAAAGCATGAGAAGCTATTATCTGATAGCATGCAACACCCCAATATACCTGAAGGTGACGTAAACAAAAGAATTAGCGTAGCCGGCGCTACACAAAACGCATAAATAAAATATAAAACATTCATTACCTTTGATGATATTCTTTGTTGGCACTCCTATATGTTCCATAAACATCACAATTGGGTCTTTTTCCCGATTAAATCCGTCCATGTATGCCCAAAATATCCATTTGTATAGCCTGTCTGGTTCAGGAAAAAAGCTCTCTTCCAACACTCAACGTCATTTTTAAAAATTATATAAGTTGCCTATATTCTCTGACAAAACACTTCAACCTACTTTTGTAACCCAACTTTAGGTATTTGTAAACGTTAATAAGCGATCAAATTGATCACTGGGCGATCAGTATTCAATAGCAGCTACTCAAGAAAACAATGTCCCTTTTTCTCTCTTCCAAAATCGATTGCTGTAGGCTGGATGGAATGAAGGATCTATTTGTCATGACACAAAGGATTTTTACTATATTCCTGGCATGAGTAGCAGGACGCTGAAATGTTGCGCGATTTTTAACAGAATGTTCGAAAAAGGAGGGGGTAGACTTAACTTAAGAGTTAACTTGCAAGCTCTTTCCCAACAGTGCAATAACGGTAATATACAGTTTCTTCAGAAAGTGACTCGGGCCGGGTCGGGTGTGGCTGGGCTGGGCTGTGGAGGACGTACTGCTCTCGACCTTCACCTCTCCCGAGTCCGTACAGGAGTTTCAGCGATGAGACAAGACTAACAATCAATTGGATACCACGAAAATGGGGAAAAATGTTGTTGTCAAAGTGAAATTATGTTTTTAGAAATGTGTACAAATTAATTAAAAATTAAAAGATTAAATATCATGAGTCAACAACTATTCAACCCCTTTGTTAAGGCAAGCCTAAATAAATTCAGGAGTAAAAATTATCTTAACAAGTCACATAATAAGTTGCAATAAAGCAATAATAGTGTTTACATTTTTTTTTTTTACTATCTAATCTTTTTATGACTACATCATCTCTGTAGTAATTTTTTTATGACTACATCAAATCACATTTGATTTGTCACATACACATGGTTAGCAGATGTTAATGCAAGTGTAGCGAAATGCTTGTGCCTCTATTTCCGACCATGCAGTAATCTAACCTAACAATTTCACAACAACTACCTTATACACACAAGTGTAAAGGAATGAATAAAAATATGTACATAAAAATATATGAATGAGTGATGGCCAAACGGCATAGGGAAGATGCAGTAGATGGTATAGAGTACAACGTATATACACTGCTCAAAAAAATAAAGGGAACACTAAAAAAACACATCCTAGATCTGAATGAATGAAATATTCTTATTAAATACTTTTTTCTTTACATAGTTGAATGTGCTGACAACAAAATCACACAAGAAGTATCAATGGAAATCAAATTTATCAACCCATGGAGGTCTGGATTTGGAGTCACACTCACAATTAAAGTGGAAAACCACACTACAGGCTGATCCAACTTTGATGTCATGTCCTTAAAACAAGTCAAAATGAGGCTCAGTAGTGTGTCTGGCCTCCACGTGCCTGTATGACCTCCCTACAACGCCTGGGCATGCTCCTGATGAGGTGGCGGATGGTCTCCTGAGAGATCTCCTCCCAGACCTTGACTAAAGCATCCGCCAACTCCTCGACAGTCTGTGGTGCAACGTGGCGTTGGTGGATGGAGCGAGACATGATGTCCCAGATGTGCTCAATTGGATTCAGGTCTGGGGAACGGGCGGGCCAGTCCATAGCAGCAATGCCTTCCTCTTGCAGGAACTGCTGACACACTCCAGCCACATGAGGTCTAGCATTGTCTTGTATTAGGAGGAACCCAGGGCCAACCGCACCAGCATATGGTCTCACAAGGGGTCTGAGGATCTCATCTCGGTACCTAATGGCAGTCAGGCTACCTCTGGCAAGCACATGGAGGGCTGTGCGGCACCCCAAAGAAATGCCACCCCACACCATGACTGACCCACCGCCAAACCGGTCATGCTGGAGGATGTTGCAGGCAGCAGAACGTTCTCCACGGCGTCTCCAGACTGTCACGTCTGTCACATGTGCTCAGTGTGAACCTGCTTTCATCTGTGAAGAGCACAGGGCGCCAGTGGCGAATTTGCCAATCTTGGTGTTCTCTGGCAAATGAAAAACGTCCTGCACGGTGTTGGGCTGTAAGCACAACCCCCACCTGTGGACGTCGGGCCCTCATACCACCCTCATGGAGTCTGTTTCTGACCGTTTGAGCAGACACATGTACATTTGTGGCCTGCTGGAGGTCATTTTGCACGGCTCTGGCAGTGCTCCTCCTGCTCCTCCTTGCACAAAGGCGGAAGTAGCGGTCCTGCTGCTGGGTTGTTGCCCTCCTACGGCCTCCTCCACGTCTCCTGATGTACTGGCCTGTCTCCTGGTAGCGTCTCCATGCTCTGGACACTACGCTGACAGACACAGCAAACCTTCTTGCCACAGCTCGCATTGATGTTCCATCCTGGATGAGCTGCACTACCTGAGCCACTTGTGTGGGTTGTAGACTCCGTCTCATGCTACCACTAGAGTGAAAGCACCGCCAGCATTCAAAAGTGACCAAAACATCAGCCAGGAAGCATAGGAACTGAGAAGATGTCTGTGGTCCCCACCTGCAGAACCACTCCTTTATTGGGGGTGTCTTGCTAATTGCCTATAATTTCCACCTGCTGTCTATTCCATTTGCACAACAGCATGTGAAATTTATTGTCAATCGGTGTTGATTCCTAAGTGGACAGTTTGATTTCACAGAAGTGTGATTGACTTGGAGTTACATTGTGTTGTTTAAGTGTTCCCTTTATTTTTTTGAGCAGTGTACATATGAGATGAGTAATGTAGGATATGTCAACATTATATAAAGTGCCATTGTTTAAAGTGGCTGGTGATACCTCATACATACAATTATCTGTAAGGTCTCTCAGTCCAGCAGTGAATTACAAACACAGATTCAACTCTATTGGTAGATGGGTAAAAAAAGCAAACATTGAATATCCCTTTGAGCATGGTGAAGTTTTTAATTACACTTTGGATGGGGTATCCATACACCCAGTCACTACAAAGATACACCCGTCCTTCCTAACTCATTTGCCGGAGAGGAAGGAAATCGCTCAGGTGACTTTAAAACAGTTACAGCATTTAATGTATCAACACAATTATAGATAGTCCACAATACTAACCTAATTGACAGAGTGAATTCGCTTTTTGCCCTGAATACAAAGTGTTATATTTGGGGAAAATCGAACACAACACATTACTGTGTACCCCTCTTCATATTTTCAAGCATATTTTCATGTTATGCGTATGCTTTAAATCATTAAGGACTAGGGAGTTTTTCAGGATAAGAAAGAAATGGAATGGAACTAAGCACAGGCAAAATCCTTGAGGAAAATCTGGTTCCGTCTGTTTTCCACCAGATTAATTCATCTTTCAGCATGAGAATAACCTTAACCACAATGCCAAATCTACACTGGAGTTTCTTACCAAGAAGACAGTGAATGTTCCTGAGTGGCCGAGTTACAGTTTTGACTTAAATCTACTTGAAAATCTATGGCAAGACCTGAAAATGTTGCAAAATCCATTTGTGGAAAGCTCTTAGAGGCTTACCCAGAAAGACACAGATATAATCGCTGCCAAAGGTACTTCTACTAAGTATTGGCTCAGGGGTGTGAATACTTATCTAAATAAGATATTTATGTACTTCATTTTCAATAAATGTACAAACATTATAGGGTAATGGGTGTAGATGCGTAAAAAAAAAATAGATAATTGTATCCGTAACACATGAAAATGTGGAATAAGTCAAGAGGTATGAATACTTTCTGAATGCACTATAGACGAAAAGAAACACACGTGAAATACGAGAAAATAAAAAAATTGAAACATGAGAATGCAGTTATATACAGGTCAGTGCCAGTACCATTAATACAATGTGCAGGGGTACTGGAGTGATTGGGATCGGTATGAACATGAAAATGGGGTAAAAGTGACTAGTAGCAGGATAAATTGCAATCTTAATAATAATCATAATAATCAATAAAGCAGCAGTGAACGGTAATAGTAATCACTATGGCAGCTATGTGGTGTGTGCATTGTGATGTGTGTGTGTGTGTGTGAGTGTACAGATAAAGGATTTTAATTTGAGCCAGCCTACTACAGTAGGAAAATAATCCTGCAGCAACAGGAAATGTGAATTATATGGATTATAATTTACAGACAATTTTGTAGGGGTTGATACATTTTTTGTAAGGGGAAATCAAGTCTGAAATGTCAAAGTGGAAATGTGAGAGTTTCCTTTTGCGAATGTGGAGACCAATTTCTAACATGTATGGACCACTGATGTATAAAATAACCAAGACCTTAATCACGCAGCTGACCAATTTCCGCAATATTTTAGTTCTGGGTTTAACAAGTTTAACCAAGAAGAAGTGACTGGCTGCAATCCACACTTTGGTTTTGGTATAAAAGTCACTGCCTAGAAACTCATATGTTAGCATTTTTAGACTAAAAACATTATTTTACCTAGCATAACACTATTACAACAGGGTGACTGTTTTGGAATAAAATTGTAAGTATATTCTCTTAAACATCCACTGTATTGTGTGCTTATTGTTAAACCATTGATATGTGCTAGTGGTCATTTTGAGACCTTAAGGAGCATGTTCATCTTTTTGTGAGAAATGATACCGGTCACTCAAAACCAGGGGTTGCAACCGGTTCAGAGAACAGAAATGAAAACCGAAAAATAACTAAATGTTAAGAGAAACGGAAACAGAACCAGGAACGAAAGGGATCTCTAGTGTTACAGAACAGAACTGTTATTTTCAAATCTTGAGAACGAGTTAATAACATTCTTTTTAGTTCCAAAAATATTCCTAATTTCTAGTATGTAATTCTGTATAATTAGAATGTTAGTATAGCCTAAACATGTTCAAATTCAAGTCATGATGCTCAGCGTTTCAAGCCAAGCAGCATGTCGCTCTCTCCCGACCCGTGAAATTTCAGTCGGATCTTGCGCCTGCACTTATCTGACCAATCAAACATGTAAACAACTCTTACCTCTTGGGCTCCCGAGTGGCGCAGTGGTCTAAGACACTGCATCTCCATGTAAGAGGTGTCACTACAGTCCCTGGTTTGAATCCAGGCTGAATCACATCTGGCTGTGATTTAGAGACCCATAGGTTGTCTCGGTTTGGCTGGGACAGGCCATCATTGTAAATAAGAATTAGTTCTTAGCTGATTTGCCTAGTTAAATAAAAATACCTGTTCCACAGCAAGCTGCTCAGGTGGCACTAATTGGAGGAGTAATTTAACGAGCTAAATGTAATTTCACAAATGATTTCACAGTTTAAGAAATGAACAAAAAGGAACTATATCAGCTGTTACTTTTTTGGGGTTCAAACCGCTTTAGGACTTTTAGGACTATTTTCTGGTCAGAACACTAGAACAAAACACATAGGGGTTCTGCTCGGAACAGAATCATTGAAAAAGTATTTCGGTTCCAGCCCCTGATCAAAACATTTATAAAGTATTTATTAAGTATAAATATCCCACACTTTAGATGAGTCCACGCAAAAATACTTAACTAGTGACTAGTAAATGGTTTATAAGGACCTACTGCATATTAAACATCTTACAAATGATCTTATGAATCATTATTAAATAGGTTACTAACTTTTACAAATGTGGGTGTAAATGATGAATAAAATATTTAATAATCCATTATAAATGCTTTAATACGTGGAGTTATTATAAAGTGCTCTCCAAGTGCAAGTGGTCAAATTAAGATCCTACATCTGTATGTGTGTGGCGTCAGTAGTGAGTTTGTGAGCGTGGGTGCATGAGTGCGTGTACATGTGGGTATGTGTGAATGAGAAGAGTGTCAGTGTAGGTGTATGTGCCTGAGTGGTAGACCTGTGGTTGAGCATGGAGAGAGAGCAGGTAGTCATTGGGGAAAGTCGGGTGGCTGGAATCCTTGGCAACTGTATATTTATTTTCCATTGTATTTATTGTGTCCAACTTTAGGCTCAAACACTACCCTTAGTGAAGTGTCCCTGGACATGCTCATCCCCTCTCGGAGTAAGATGACCAGCTACTTCCGCTACAATGGCTCTCTCACCACACCCGCCTGTGTAGAATCTGTCGTCTGGACAATGTTCGAAAATACCATTTCTCTCAGCAGGCAACAGGTGCTTTATGGATTCACCTTTGACATTATACTGTACCTCACCTATGTCACCTTTATACTTGACATTATACCTGTACAATAATACAGTTAATTTCCTGACAGCAGGTAATTGTAAAACTGCAAATGGTTAACTCTGCCCCAAAACAATTTGTGTAGAATTGCAAGAAATTTGCCGTTTCCCCCCAAAACAATCTCAGACCTTTTGGGGGCCATTCGAAACTGTGGTACGCCACTGGTCTAACATGTTTTCATCTTTGTGTCTTACAGCTTGCTGCATTTTCTCAGCTTCAGTTTGCTGATGGAAAGCCTATGGTGGGAACCTATCGCCCAGTCCAGCTATTGAATGGTCGCCAGGTGTATCGCTCTGGAAGTCAAGTTGTCTTAGTCAGCACTCTGCTACTCATCACCTCTGTGATATCAGCCATTGGACTCCCACTGCCCAACTAAATACCAGGATCTTTTGGATTTGGGTGTCAGTGAATTAGAGAGTGCCTGATATTGCCAAAATCTCAAATGCTTATATTTTGCTTTGCTATGCAGATGTTCTCTTTCAAGTTGACTTTACTTGCCAAATTATATTTGATACAGTTTATTCAAGGGGGTAATGTGTTTAAGGACACAGCATAAATAATGCACCAAGACATTTTATAATGTTATTGTTATGTATAAAACAATACTTGAGAGGGCATTGATCCAAGCATTGTTATGACGCTCTTATTACCTTCTTCATATCATTATTGTTAATATTTAGTTAACCTCATAAACTTCCTGTTGTTATTGAACAGTCAATGTCATTATGTGACCTGTGCTTTCCACAGAACCAGCAACACAACTGGTGAGAATCAGTATCAAAGCACTGGAACTCTGATCTATATTGTCCGGTAACAAACCACATCCATGTATTTTTTATATAAATAAAATCTAATTGTATTGGTCACATACATATGATTAGCAGATGTTATTGTGGGTGTAGCGAAATGCTTGTGCTGCTAGCTCTGACAGTGCAGTAATATCTAAAAAGTAATATCTAACAAATTACACAACATATACCCAATACACACAAGTCTAAGTAGGAATTAAGACTATATACATATAGACGAGGGATGTCAGAGCGGAATGGACTGTAGAATAGTATAGAGATGAGTAATGCAAAATACAGTATGTAAACATTATCAAGTGAATGAGATACTGTAGAATAGTATGGAAAAATAATTTACATATGAGATGAGTAATGCCAGATATGTAAACATTAAGTGGCTAAGATACCGTAGAATAGTATAGAATACAGCATATCCATAAGAGAAGAATAATGCAAGATATGTAAACATTATTAAGTGACTAAGATACCGTAGAATAGTATAGAATACAGCATATACATATGAGATGAGTAATGCCAGATATGTAAATATTGTTAAAGTGACTAGTGCTCCATCATTAAAGTGGCCAGTGATTTCTAGTCTATGCCTATAGGCAGCAGCCTCTAATGTGCTAGTGATGGCTGTTTAACAGTCAGATGGCCTTGGGGCGGCAGGTAGCCTAGTGGTTAGAGCATTGGACTAGCAACCAGAAGGTTGCAAGATTGAATCCCCGAGCTGACAAGCTAAAAATCTGCCGTTCTGCTCTTGAACAAGGCAATTAACCCACTGTTCCTAGGCCATCATTGAAAATAAGAATTAGTTCTTAACTGACTTGCCTAGTTAAATGAAGGTAAAATAAAAATAGAAGCTGTTTTTTAGTCTCTCGGTCCCAGCTATAAGGTGTACCAATTCAGGTAAAGCTATAAAGCTAACAACATATTGTTTTTTCTTCACTTTATTCACACTAACTAAGAACAGTGGCGCAGCGGTCTAAGTCACTGCATCTCAGTGCAAGAGGCGTCACTACAGTCACTAGTTTGAATCCAGGCTGTATCACATCCGGCTGTGATTGGGAGTCTCATAGGGCGGCGCCCAATTGGCCCAGCGTTGTCCGAGTTTGGCCGTCATTGTAAATAAGAATTTGTTTTTAACTGGCTTGCCTATTTAAAGAAAGGTAAATACAAATTAAAAAGAATAAGAAAAAAAGGCTATTTTGATTTATTCTTATGTAATTTCTTCAACAGTCCACCAAGTGGCAGTAATGGGTATCAGAGCACACCTGCCATTCCTCTCTGCATCCTTTTTGACCACCACACTGCACAAAGCAATGCAAGATGTACAACTCCTACTTTCTTATTTCCACCCAAAAGCAGTTGTCGTCGCACCCCCCCCCCCCCGCCCACACACTTCACGGATTATTGATACAATAGAAATGGCTGCAATGGCAGATTCAGCGGTTTCCATAGGGGTCTGTTGTCGGTCGTTTCTCTTGTGGTCATATAACCATGTGTTTTAACTGAATATATAATTTCCACTCTGTAGACTTTAGACTTCCCATAGCCAGGTCAGGTTAGTCAGGACACCCCACACCTAACAATGTCACACTAGTCTAATCAGGGATAATTCAATCAATCCCTAGTCAACAACCTGTGGATAATAGCCACTGATTCCATTTAGGGCACTTCTTGTTTAGATACAGGTAGGCTACACTATCCATTTCACCTTAAGTAATCCCATGTTAAAAAGAAATAGCACTGCAGTGAGTTGAACCAGGGGAATAATCTACCACCTACTCAATCATGTTTGGCTATTGCTGTAGGCAGTGGCAATTTTAGCATGTAAATCTTGGTGGGGCAAAAAATATAAAATGGTATGCATGCCAGCAAAGCCACTACACATCACAACACTAAACAATGCATTAATTTCACTATAACGGTGACAAACGGTGCCCACAAACTGTCCGGGCCTACATAAAGCTGTCCTAACAGCAGTCCTAATACATTACCACTGTTACACCTGGCTATCAGTGCAGCCTTGTCTGGCAGCGAAACAGTTCATTCAGCCTAATTTACTGCCTTTTAAAAAAACATATCTGATATGGCTGACTTGCTTAAACAAATGTGGTTTCTAATGACAATTGAGATGTACAAACTATGTCATAAGGGGACAACAAGCGGATAAGAGGCCATTTGTAACTTAGATTAAGATGTTAATGAGCGAGCTAGGACGAACGTAGTCAATATAACTATTTGTTTTGCGAATTGAGAACATCGGCTGTTCTTATGGTGTTCTCACAGTACACCAAGTCAGGATAAATAAAGGGGGCATATAAGCAGACATTGAAAGCTCTTAAAATTACTGTTGTGCCTCGTCTCTTACAAAAGCTTTCCAGAACATGCAAATACTGTTACTTTTATACTGTTCAACATACCTTGTGTCAATTGAAGCTTATCCTCAATACTGACAAAACTAAACTAATGGTGTTTTCCATTGCAATAAATAGACCTCTGAAACGTTCACCTATTACTACCTGTCAGGGCAAGGAGATTGAGGCTGTAACTTCATATAAATATCTTGGAATTTTAATTGATGACGGCCTCTCTTTTAAATTGCATATTCAACAACTTACAAAAGAAATTGAAGCTGAAATTGGGATTTTATTTTAGGAATAAGGCCTATTTTCTTTTGAAGCCAGAAGGAGGCTAGTATCAGCTACATTTATGCCTTTACTAGACTATGGGGATATTTTGTATATGAATGCTTCTGCTTGTAACGGCCGTTGTTGGTGGAAGAAGGTGAGGACCAAGGTGCAGCGTGGTATGTGTCCATATTTATTAGAATGAACACGGAAATAACAAAAATAACAAAGAGAAACGACCGACAACAGTTCTGGCTGGTGCAGACACACAACAGAAAACAGGCTCCCTAAATATGGTTCTCATTCAGGGACAACGATTGACAGCTGCCTCTGATTGAGAACCATACCAGGCCAGACACAGAAATAGCAAATCATAGAAAAACTAACATAGACAACTCACCCAACTCACGCCCTGACCATACTAAAACAAAGACATAACAAAACAACTAAGGTCAGAACGTGACAGTACCCCCTCCAAAGGTGCGGACTTTGGCTGCAAAACCTGAACCTATTGGGGAGGGTCTGGGTGGGTGTCTGTCCGCGGTAACAGCTCTGGCGCGGGACGTGGACCCCACTCCACCAAAGTCTTTGTCCGCCTCCTCAACCGCCTCCGTGGCCTCTATTGAGCGGCGACCCTCGCGGCCGACTTCGGACTGCGGACTCTAGCAATGGGTCCCGAATGGACAGGAGATTCCGGGCAGCACCAGACAGGCGGGAGACTCTGGCAGCGCCGGAGTGAAGGACGACTCCGGCAGCACCGGAGTGACGGGCGATTCCGGCGGCTCCTTGCTGACGGACGGCTCTGGCGGCTCCTGGCTGGCGGACGGCTCTGGCGGCTCCTGGCTGACGGACGGCTATGGCGGCTCCTGACTGACGAGAGGCTCTGGCGGCTCCTGACTGACAGGCAACTCTGGCGGCTCCGGACAGACGGGCAACTCTGGCAACACCGGACAGACGGGCAACTTTGGCAGCACCGGACAGACGGGCGACTCCGGACAGCTCCGGACAGACGGGCGACTCCGGGCAGCTCAGGACAGACGGGCGACTCCGGGCAGCTCAGGACAGACGGGAGACTCCGGGCAGCTCAGGACAGACGGGAGACTCCGGGCAGTTCAGGACAGACGGGAGACTCCGGGCAGCTCAGGACAGACGGGAGACTCCGGGCAGCTCAGGACAGACGGGAGACTCCGGGCAGCTCAGGACAGACGGGGACTCCGGGCAGCTCAGGACTTACGGGAGACTCCGGGCAGCTCAGGACAGACGGGAGACTCTGGGCAGCTCAGGACAGACGGGAGACTCCAGGCAGCTCAGGACAGACAGGAGACTCTGGCAGCTCAGGACAGACGGGAGACTCTGGCAGCTCAGGACAGACGGGAGACTCTGGCAGCTCAGGACAGACGGGAGACTCTGGTAGCTCAGGACAGACGGGAGACTCTGGCAGCTCAGGACAGACGGGAGACTCTGGCAGCGCTGAACAGGCAGGAGCATCTGTAGGGAGGAGACGGAGAGACAGCCTGGTGCGGGGGGCTGCCACCGGAGGGCTGGTGCGTGGAGGCGGCACCGGATAGACCGGACCGTGGAGGCGCACTGCAGGTCTCGAGCACCGAGCCTGCCCAACCCTACCTGGCTGAATGCTCCCCGTAGCCAGGCCAGTGGGGCGAGGTGGAATAGCCCGCACTGGGCTGCGCTGGCGAACCGGGGACACCATGCGTAGGGCTGGTGCCATGTACCCCGGGCCGAGGAGACGCACTGGAGACCAGATGCGCTGAGCCGGCTTCATGGCACCTGGCTCGATGCCCAACCTAGCCCGGGCCGATACGAGGCGCTGCTATGTACCGCACCGGGCTATGCCTGCTCACTGGGGACACCGTGCGCCTCATGGCATAACACGGTGCCTGCCCGGTCCACCTTTCTCCACGGTAAGCACGGGGAGTTGGCTCAGGTCTCCTACCTGACTTAGCCACACTCCCTGTGTGCCTCCCCCAAATACATTTTTGGGGCTGCCTCTCGGGCTTCCTTGACCGCCGTGCCAACTCCATTCTCCGGTATCCCTCCTCACACATTGTTCCAGAGAATCCCAGGCGGGCTCCGGCACTCTCCCTGGGTCGACCGACCACCACTCTATTTCGTCCCATGTTGTAACCTCCTCCAGATAGCGCTGCTCCTTACCACGCTGCTTGGTCCTTTGGTGGTGGGTGATTCTGTAACGGCCGTTGTTGGTGGAAGAAGGTGAGGACCAAGGTGCAGCGTGGTATGTGTCCATATTTATTAGAATGAACACGGAAATAACAAAAATAACAAAGAGAAACGACCGACAACAGTTCTGGCTGGTGCAGACACACAACAGAAAACAGGCTCCCTAAATATGGTTCTCAATCAGGGACAATGATTGACAGCTGAAATAGCAAATCATAGAAAAACTAACATAGACAACTCACCCAACTCACGCCCTGACCATACTAAAACAAAGACATAACAAAAGAACTAAGGTCAGAACGTGACACCGCTCAGTGTTTGAGATCAATTGACACTCTTTACCATGGCACTTTCAGATTTATTTTAAACTGCAAAACCCTTACGCACCACTGCACTTTGTATACCAGGGTTGGTTGGCCTTCTCTAGTCACTCGTAGGCTCAGTCACTGGTATACTTTTATTTACAAAGCCAATTTGGGTTTACTACCTTTTTATTTGTGCATTTTTATTGTTCAGAAATGTGGTGGGTACTCTCTTCGGTCGCTGGACTTTATCTTGCTAACTGTTCCAAATGTCCGAACTGAATTTGGTAAAAGGGCTTTTAAGTTCTCTGCTCATTGTCTTGGAACACCTTACAAAATACTTTTAAACTGGAAGAACTTGACCCGATTGGTGTTTTTAAATCACTGATGAAGGATTTTGAGGCTGATTCCCTGACCTGTCAATGTTTTTAATTTGCTGTTTTATACTCCTGTGAATTCAATGGTTTTTACTAGATTACTTGTAGTTTTTCATGTTGTCTGTAATGACTTAGTGCTGCCTATCTTGGCCAGGGCGCTCTTGAAAAAGCGACTTTAATCTCAATGAGCCCTTCCTGGTTAAATAAAATAAAATGTACAAAAATAAAAAATATTCAATGATTACATTTCTCTAAAACAGGTGATAGGCTGTTATGTGCACCACCAAGTCAGAACAGTAGGTGGAATTAAGAGGGGTAAATATACAAAATTGTTAGGGGGAGGCACATGGGCTACTAACATCTCACTACACAACAAACACTAGTATTACTTTCTTAACTACAGTATCAGTATCTCCCTGGCATATTACATCATTTATGCAGCAGCATAAAATACATTTTTGGAGTTACCTTGTTGTGCTGTGCTCACTCGAACAACACTCGTCATCAAAGTCTGGAATTCTCTAGATTCATGGTGCTTTCAAAACAATTGGGAACTTAGAAAAAAACAAGGTTGAATCATGTTGATGTCATTGATCTTCAGGTTGTAGCTCTAGAAAGAGGCCGGATTTACAATTCCGAGTTGGATGACTGTTCAAAGCTTCTTTTCCCAGTCGGAGCTCGTTTATTCCCGAGTTCCCAGTTGTCTTGAACTCAGTGAAGTCAAGTTCTCGCAGTTCCAAGTTAACAGTTGTTTTGAGCGTGGCATAAATCTTCATTGACAGCATGTCACGGATGTCGTTGGAAGGAGACCAAGGTGCAGCGTTGTGAGTGTACAGTTTGTGTACATTTTATTTTATTATTGTAAATGTCGCCAACAAAACAAGAAACAAAATAAACAACCGTGAAGCTTACGACCCACACTGAAAGGAGGGAAAAAGGGCTACCTAAGTATGATTCCCAATCAGAGACAACGATAGACAGCTGTCGCTGATTGAGAACCATATACACAGGCAGTTAGGAAAGCTAAGGCTAGCTTTTAAAACAGAAATTTGCATCCTGTAGTACTAACTCAAAAAAGTTCTGGGACACTGTAAAGTGCATGGAGAATAAGAGCATCTCCTCCCAGCTGCTCACTGCTCTGAGGCTAGGAAACACTGTCACCACCAATAAATCCACTATAATTGAGAATTTCAATAAGCATTTCTCTACGGCTGGCCATGCTTTCCACCTGGCTACCCCTACCCCGGTCAACTGCCCGGCACCCTCCACAGCAACCCGCCAAAGCCCCCACCCTTTCTCCTTTACCCAAATCCAGATAGCTGATGTTCTGAAAGAGCTTCAAAATCTGGACCCCTACAAATCAGCCGAGCTAGACAATCTGGACCCTCTCTTTCTAAAATTATCTGCCGAAATTGGTGCAACCCCTATTACTAGCCTGTTCAACCTCTCTTTCGTGTCGTCTGAGATTCCCAAAGATTGGAAAGCTGCCGCGGTTATCCCCCTCTTCAAAGGGGGTGACACTCTAGACCCAAACTGCTACAGACCTATAACTATCCTACCCTGTCTTTCTAAGGTCTTCGAAATCCAAGTTAACAAACAGATTACCGACCATTTCGAATCCCACCGTACCTTCTCCGCTATGCAATCTGGTTTCAGAGCTGGTCACGGGTGCACCTCAGCCACGCTCAAGGTCCTAAACGACATCATAACCGCCATCGATAAGAGACATTTCTGTGCAGCCGTATTCATCGACCTGGCCAAGGCTTTCGACTCTGTCAATCACCACATTCTTATTGGCAGACTTGACAGCCTTGGTTTCTCAAATGATTGCCTCGCCTGGTTCATCAACTACTTCTCTGATAGAGTTCAGTGTGTCAAATCGGAAGGCCTGTTGTCCGGATCTCTGGCAGTCTCTATGGGGGTGCCACAGGGTTCAATTCTCGGGCCGACTCTCTTCTCTGTATACATAAATGATGTTGCTCTTGCTGCTGGTGATTCTCTGGTACACCTCTACGCAGACGACCCCATTCTGTATACTTCTGGCCCCTCTTTGGACACTGTGTTAACTAACATCCAGACGAGCTTCAATGCCATACAACTCTTTACAACTACAAATACCTAGGTGTCTGGTTAGACTGTAAACTCTCCTTCCAGACTCACATTAAGCATCTCAAATCCAAAATTAAATCTAGAATTGGCTTCCCATATCGCAACAAAGCATCCTTCACTCATGCTGCCAAACATACCCTCGTAAAACTGACCACCCTACCGATCCTCAACTTCGGTGATGTCATCTATAAAATAGCCTCCAACACTCTACTCAACGCAATGCAGTCTATCACAGTGCCATCCGTTTTGTCACCAAAGCCCCATACACTACCCTCCATTACGACCTGTACGCTCTCGTTGGTTGGCCCTCGCTTCATACTCGTCGCCAAACCCACTGGCTACAGGTTATGTACAAGTCTCTGCTAGGTAAAGCCCCGCCTTATCTCAGCTCACTTGTCACCATAGCAGCACCCACTCATAGCATGCGCTCCAGCAGGTATATCTCACTGGTCACCCCCAAAGCCAATTCCTCCTTTGGTCGTCTTCCCTTCCAGTTCTCTGCTGCCAATGACTGGAACGAACTGCAAAAATCTCTGAAGTTGGAGACTCATATCTCCCTCACTAGCTTTAAGCACCAGCTGTCAGAGCATCTCACAGATCACTGCACCTGTACATAGCCCATCTGTAAACAGCCCATCTATCTACCTACCTCATCCCCATACAGTATTTATTTATTTATCTTGCTCCTCTGAACCCTAGTATCTCTACTTGCACATTCATCTTATGCACATCTACCATTCCAGTGTTTAATTGCTATATTGTAATTACTTTGCCACCATGGCCTATTTATTGCCTTAACTCCCTTATCTTACCTCATTTGCACTCACTGTAAATAGACATTTTGTTTTCTTTTGTTCCGCTGTATTATTGACTATGTTTTGTTTATTCCATGTGTAACTGTATTGTTGTATGTGTCGAATTGCTATGCTTTATCTTGGACAGGTCGCAGTTGCAAATGAGAACTTGTTCTCAACTAGCCTATCTGGTTAAATAAAGATAAAATAAAATAAAATAAATACCCGGCCAACACATAGATACACAAATCATAGAAATAAAGGACATAGAATGCCCACCCAAATCACACCCTGACCAAACCAAAAATAGACATAAAAAAGGCTCTCTAAGGTCAGGGCGTGACAGTTGCTGGAGGCCGTTGCTGGAGGCTCCGGACTGAAGTACATCGCTGGAGGCCGTCGCTGGAGGCTCCGGACTGGAGGCTGTCGTTGAAGGCTTCGTACCATGACTCCTCACTGGAGGCTTCATGCCATGGATCATCACTGGAGGCTTCTTGCCATGGATCATCACTGGAGGCTTCTTGTCATGGATAATCACTGGAGGCTTCTTTCCATGGATCATCACTGGAGGCTTCGTTCTGGGCGCAGGCACAGGACTCACCAGGCTGTGGAGACACACAGGAGGCCTGGTCCTTGAAGCAGGCACAGGACTCACCGGGCTGGAGAGACACACAGGAGGCCTGGTGCGTGGGGCGGGCATCGGATACACTGGGCCATGAAGGCGCACTGGCGGTCTCAAGCGCAGAGCTGGCACAACCCGTTCTGGCTGGATGCCCACTTCCACCTGGCAAATGCGAGACGCTGGCACAGAGCACACCGCCCTGTGAATGCTCACTCGAGACACCGTGCTCATCACCCCATAACACGGTGCCTGACCAGTCACATGCTCCCCACGGTAAGCACGGGGAGTTGGCTCAGGTCTAAACTCTGACTCCGTGCCTCTCGTGCCTGCTTCGCTGACTTGCCTCCTCATATCGCCGCCGCTCTGCTTTAGCTGCCTCCATCTCCTCCCTCGGACGGCAATACTCCCCGGCCTGCGTCCAGGGTCCCATTCCATCCAGGATCTCCTCCCATGTCCAGGAGTCCTCTTTACCACGCTGCTTGGTCCTTTGGTGGTGTGTAGTTCTGTCACGGACGTCGTTGAAAGGAGACCAAGGTGCAGCGTGGTGAGCATACATTATATTTTATTATTGTAAATGTCGCCAACAAAACAAGAAACGAAATAAACAACCGTGAAGCTTACGAGGGCTAAGTGTCACTGACACAAGTCAACTACTCACACTGAAAGGAGGGAATTGATTCCCAATCAGAGACAACAATAGACAGCTGTCCCTGATTGAGAACCATACCCGGCCAACACATAGAAACACAAATCATAGAAATAAAGAACATAGAATGCCCACCCAAATCACACCCTGACCAAACCAAAAAGAGACAAAAATAAAAAAGGCTCCTTATGGTCAAGGCGTGACACAGCATGCCCAATGTTGAATGTTTATCATTTCAAACTTGGAAAAGAGCCCCTTATTCCCAGATTTGGGACCACACAGCCACTCCACTGAATAGCAGGCTAGTGATTGCTTTGCAATGCTTTCAGTTAGCCACTGTCACTGATTCCTTCCAAACCACTCATTGTTGAATTTGCGATTTCAAACTTGTTGTGTAATGTGTATGTCCAAAGGCAAATTAGCACTTTTATCCATAATTTCTCTTCATTATTTATCTTCATGTGACAGGCATTTAAAAGGATTTTCCAGTAGATTGTCGACTTGATTCATGATGAAAGTATGGTGTTGACATGATCAGTCCAAACAAAGCTACTGTACATATAATGTTATTTGACGTCATTTTATCTGTGGCCAATGACCTTAAAACTTATTGGATGGGCACTTCTAATGTAACTCTATGGCAGCACCCAAGGAGCTAGAATTTTCTAGCTCTACCCTTAGACTTGGCGGTGAGGTAGTGTCCCCATGAGTGACAGAACACTGAACCAATCACGGCGCAAAGCTCCATATTTTCTGCTGGCTTGCCCCACCACGACCACCACTTCTTTTTGCTAAAAATGTGGAGCTCAAAACAGGTGGGGCTCTGCCCTACCTGCCCTAAATGACGGGTCGCCAGTGGCTATAGGA
Source organism: Oncorhynchus mykiss (assembly GCF_057628025.1). Taxonomy (NCBI): domain Eukaryota; kingdom Metazoa; phylum Chordata; class Actinopteri; order Salmoniformes; family Salmonidae; genus Oncorhynchus; species Oncorhynchus mykiss. Next base: position 21,934,487 of record NC_143048.1, on the reverse strand, counting down.
CTTCTTCAAGGAGACTAAAGCTGCATGTAACACCCTGGACCAGAGCTACTCAAGGACCATATTCTTACCATCTGTCTATAATACCTATATTATTTCAAGGTAGTTACAAAGGCAGGTACAGTGTAATTATGGTGTAGGAAGGTTGAAATATTAGTAGTGAAATCATTAAATGTGAGAGAAATGACAGGTCTTCAAGTATCTTCAACTAAATAAAGAGAAGGTAGAGTGTAGGCATGGAACGCATCGCTGTTTGTTGTAAACATTTCACAAAAATATCTTGCACAGTTTGCACACCCAGTTTCCACCCATCACCACTTCCTCCTCTCTCGCCTGACTTGACTCTGAGGTTTAGGTTGTCTTGACAACAGAGGACATATCTCTTTTAAAAGTCATTTCACAAGTTTCAGTTGTGCCTATTACATATAGCCCATTATCTGCTGCTGTAAACTGGGGTAGAGGTATGTGTTAGTGTTCTTCTCTGTTGGCAGAATGCATTAGAAGACTCACTACTGTAAGTCATTCTGGATAAGAGAATCTGCTACAGTAAATGACTCAAATGTAAAATGGAAGAAAAAAGAATAAGCAGTAGCGTAACCTATCCCATCAAATATTTTAAAGCAACGAAAAGCTGATATCTGCACCTCCTCTTTTTTTAAAAACAGGTTATGGATCAATTAATTAAACCATGTCTGAGATACACCCTCATAAGACATACGTGTTCTTTTTACTCCTACACTCCTTTAATAGTGGATCTATTCTATTAAAAGCCTAAAACATTTTTTTGGTGTGAATCCCATCAAAGGTTCAGCACATCCTGAGCTTTTGATCTCTTCTCTAGGTTATAGTCAACATGGACAGCACGTCAATATGTCAAATCAATTTGAAAGCGATCAATAGAATATGCATAAATTTCACAATATCTAAGTAGCACATTTGTTAATTGGGCGGTAGGTAGCCTAGTGGTTAGACTGTTGGGCCAGTAACAGAAAGGTTGCTGGATTGAATCCCTGAGCAGACAAGGTAAAACATCTGTTGTTCTGCCCCTGAACAAGGCACTGTTCCCCATAATTGTAAATAAGAATTTGTTCTTAACTGACTTGCCTGTTTAATTTTTTTTTGTTATGTTCTGCTTTCCCTTAAAAGAGACTCTGACTGTGTCCCAAATGGCACCCTATTCCTCATATAGTGCACTACTTTTTTCCAGAGCTCGATGGGCCCTGGTCAAAAGTAGTGCACTGTAAAGGAAAAAGTGTGCCATTTAGGGTACACATTCTGTCATCAGTGAAGATGTCTGTCTATGTGGGCTGTATGGGCGTAGGTTGGTTGGTGTATCTCAGAGACAGAAGGAGAGATCGCTGTAGAGGGACTGTTAGACCTCTTCCTGTGGTTTACACCACGTGACTACGAAGCTTAATAAGAACACCACTGTTAGTTCACACTTCTGTTTCTGCTGGGATAGAGGAGAGAAAGATGGTAAGACCGTGTGATATACTGACTGAGATATATTCATTGAATTTAATGTTGTATAAAACATATGAGAGGTTTACTGTATGGTGGCAGTAATATATTGTAACATTTTATTGGTTCTACTGTTTGAGACAATTTTAGTATACTTTTATAAATTATGAGATCATTTTGTTACACATCCGCAATGTATTACAAAAAAAACCATCACGTTTTTGTGACGATTTAGTTAGTTCCTGTTTTGAATTTGCTCTACGGATTGGACTGAGGAGGGGTTCTGAGCAGAACCAAACACGAAGCTGCCACAGCAACGAGAAGATACTGATGTACAGTGCAGTCATCCATAAAGTAGAGAGTACTACTAAACTCCTCTGCACAGTGTAGTGTTTCCTACTTTATGGATGACTGTACTGTTGGCTACGGAGGAAAATACTACAAGGACTCCATTGACATCAATGAACGATTCTGAAAAGCTTGGAGACCATGGTCTATTTTTAAGTTGTATTACATTTTTGTACTAGAAATGCAGTCCTATGAATAAATGTTAAGTTCCCATTAACTATTCAGTCATGTTTCTCAAATAAAAGTAGATTTGACTGCAATATTGTACTAATGAAAATAAATGAATTGTTTTTCTTGCTTTCCGTGGTTTATGGTCATTCTACTATTGTAGATATTTGTATAACAATCACAGTGCAGTTTATAGTAAAAGTGGTTGTACAGTTACAATTGTTTCAGTGTTCAGCATCTGGTTTTGATGAAGATCCTGCGTTGTATAATTCTAAACCCACTAACATGAGGAACAAGTGTACGAAACAGATTTTCAGAAAATGAACAGTTTAATAGTACTGCTAAATTCTGCATAGATATCTTCATTCAACGTGCTCAATGTTCCCATCAGAATCTCAGTTGGTATTTACCAAAATTAAAATAAAAAAAAATGGTGCATACTACTAAGGAAGAAAATAATATCTCTAACAAGAAAGATATTTCCTAAACCGAAAGATGTAGTAAGGCAAATATAGGCATAACTACAACATAGATCCCCATCAGCAAAGTGAGAATAAAAATCATTTTTTAAGGCTACAATACCCTAGCTGCTGACAAAGCATTATGTAATACGATAACCATGATGTCATTATTTTGGCCAATCTTACTGCACCTTAAAATGTCCAACAAAAGGTTTGTAGTTCATAGGATTTATTTGGACAGAGCAAAATCTGTCTACTGCGTCACTGTGCGTGATGGCCTACACACGGTTCATAAAAACCCTATTCCATGATCATTACAAATCCTTGAGGAGATTTCTGTGGTCACATGTACTTATGCAGAAGAAAAAACATGACAAAATCTTGATCTTTGACACAGTAATATCCCTTCAGATATCCTTGAAAAAGTTTTTTTGTTCATTGTATCTGATTCTGATTCTTGGCATAATCTCATGTATCGGATGCTCCTTGTTAATCCTATTCCCATGGTAGTGGTTCCAGGTAGTTGGATGGCACTAGACCTCTCAGCCCATGAAGGTCCCCCTGGATGGAGATTAGACATTAGCAAAGCATTTAGATATAGAACCAATGGAAAACAAGGTTACATTTCCCCAAAGACAATGCAGTCCAGCACTCACATAATAGAATCCATCTTCATCCATATCACCAAACACATATATTATGTCCCCTGCACGGAAGGCGAGCTCAGCCTACAATAAAATGATTGGGGGGAAAAGTTACTGTTCATTTGGTGTTGCTGTAATATGCACAGTTAGGCCCTATAACTGGGATTACCTCGGAATTGGCGTTCACTAAATTCAAAAGACCAAATTAAGAAAGTTAAAGTGGATTTGGACACCCATGTGGAGGTTCCACACTCACGTCGCTGTCCATGTTGGGGGAACTTTCCCAAGGGTCATACTCAAAGATGGCCACCATCCTGCGGACGACCAAGTCATCTAGCACGCTGGACTCCTCACTGGGATCTGATGTGAAACAGAGAAGTCAAGAGTTGAAGGATTAGATCATAGGACTGCATTCCAAATGGCACCAGGGCCCTGGTCAAAAGTAGTACACTACAGTATATAGGGAATAGGGTGCCTTTGGGACGCACACCAGATCTCAATTGTCATCATTAAGAAATCTCAGATTATTTTTTATATAAACTATTTCAGAGAGAGTGAGAGAGAAAGAGAGTGTGAGCGAGAGTGAGAAAAAAAGAAAGAGATACCTGTGTGGTCGACAGGCAGGAAACCCTGCTGCATGAGCTGATGCTTGAGGTAGTCATCATCCACTGGGATCTCAGATACCATGTTACTAGGCACGACACCAGACAGACCACCAGACTCCCCGTGGTAGAAACCATCATCGTCTTTATCTCCAAACACCTGGCAGAGACAGAGACAAAGTCAGCCATTTTGTTTCCATGGGATTTGTTTGGTAATGATACAGATCTACTGTGCATGTGTAAAAGAAAGGAACATGAGTGGAAAGTTATCAGTTCAACATCAACAAGTTGCAAATAATGACAGGAAATGAGGAAACCACAACTTTTGCACATCATGTAGGCCTACGCATCAACAGAGAACAAACAGGAAACACCAGCATCTAGAAAATCCAATATACTGTATAACTGTTTATAATCTGCCTACCTCATATTAACCACGCCATGTTCAAACTTGGTTTTATCATATCTACCCCTTTAAAATGGGAGGTTACTCTTTACATAAGGTATATTAAACAGGAGTATTTAAAAAGGAGTTTATAAGTTGTTTAGAAACTGTCAATCATTGGTTGTTATAAACACTTATTACACAATGGTTGATAGTCTACAGTACAGATAAACTACTCAGTACATTACCTTGATGATCTGTCCTGGCACAAAAGGGAGCTCCTCCGCAGCGGTCTCAGGGTTTGGGGACATCGCAGCAGGGTTGTATGGGAAAAGAGCCACAAAGAGTCGGACGGGGGGTTCCTGAGACACCTGGCTGGACACCTGGCTGGCGGTCTCCAGCTCCCATTGCCTAATATCCTCTGGTGTAGCAATTCTCAGTCCATCAGGGTAAAGAAACACATCCACTCCTAGCATCCCATCCATCAGCTCTTATGTGAGTGAGAGCAACCCTGATGACAGTTAAGGGCCAGAATGTGTTGGTTTTAACAATAAAGAAGCATTTTTATCAACGTCCACTGTCCTCCAAGAGTTTCTGAAGTCCCTCTTCACTTCAATGAGAGCAACCCCTCTCAGCTCTACACTGGGCAGACAGATGGCTGCTGGAGAAAACAGGGCTCTCCTTACCCTCACCCTTTATGAAGCTAAGCTGCCTGAGGCTGTAATCCTCTTTGAGGAAAGTGGATAACATTCTCGTCCCAACCCTCTCTACCTGTGGGACACAGTCTGTCTGTAGAAGTGTAGTAGCAAGAGAAGAATGTTCAGCTTTGCATGCGCTAAAGATGTGCATTGTTGGGGGAAGTTTAAATGAAAGATGATAGTGTATAGCACTACTAGGGTTTGGCTGGTGTAGGCCGTCATTGTAAATAAGAATTTGTTCTTAACTGACTTGCCTAGTTAAATAAAAAAAATAAAAATAAAAAGAGAACATGCAGATATCATTTTTTCAGTCAGCTACAAATGGGTGGTAAGTGAGATACTATAAAGTGAACGTATGCGGGTCTGGCTCCACGAGGGGGAAAAAGGGGGCTTAGCAGCCCCCCCAGTTGAAACTTGTGCCCCCTCAGTTTTAGTTTTATGTACCTATATAAAAACAGCAAAAAAATTATAATGATGAGTGACAGGTTGCTGCAAAATCTGTATCTCTGCTGTGCTGTGTCAGCACAATGGACAGAGCGCATTGCAGTGTGTGTAGGAGGGCTATGGAAAAACACTGGGGTTCTGCAGAATCCTATGGGTTTTCATAAAAAGTGGGAAAAAACACTTCTCATCCATGGTAGGCTAAGTGAATAACATGATACGCTTCCATCTGTAATATTCTATTTTGATGTATAAGGCCGGGGTCAAGTTCACCATTGAAGCTGCTTCACACAACTCTGCCTAGCTGTAAAAAGCATTCGTGTTATAAGCCTTAGCCTATTAGTTAGCTCTCACCAGCTAATCTGCCTCTGCCATGATGGATATCAGAAACTGGCTTCGCCAAAGTACCCAAACAAAGCCAAAATGAGAAGGAGAGCGAAGAGCAGCAGCAGAATTCAATGTAATTCCAATGCAAGAACATATCGGTATGTTTCATCATAGAAATAAGGATTTTCTTGGTAGCGTATTGGTTTTCTTGGTTGTAAATGGAACTGTAAGTATTGGAAATGTATTTATGGTAGGCTGACATTCCTTAATTGATTACGCAGGTCGAATTTGATCCAACAGAAGTGTATTGTTCCATATCAGAAGGTGTTGCTGTACTTATGAGCAGCATGGTTTTCCATGTTCCATTTGTTTGGCAAGACAGCTGTGCATGGCTGCATCTCACTGTAGTAGGCTGTAGGCTATGTTTTGGTTATTTGGATCTCCATTTGCCTTTTGTTTACTGTGTTTGTTTACTGTTAATGTAACTAGCCTAAATATAGATTGTTTCATGCCTCGAATCAACATTTAGTTAACTAGGCCTACTTGGTACTTCTGTTTTGTTCTGTTCACATTCATTCGTTGGCATTTGCAGTAGTGTTGGTATTCTAAGCCAAACTGCTATTCAGTATTTTCGTTAGCATGCATGAATAACTAGGCTACTACTTTCAGCATTTGCATTATTTTGGTAAGACAGCTGTGTGTACAGGTGCATTCACATAGGCGGTTTGTAATAGGTGAATTGCAGCCTATATCCATTACCAAAAAGGCCTTGCTTTAGTGTACAGGGCGCTGTCCATTGTGCTGATACAGCGCAGCAGCGATTTCAAAAGCACTCAATTAATGGTCTCAAAGTTTCTGCATTTGAACTTTGTGTTTATTGAGGTATAGCATGATATAAGCAGAATTCAATATAATTCCAAAGCATGAACCCCGACAGCTGGTTCCAATTCCTGCAAATATCCAGCAACCTTGCACAGCCGTTGAAGAGGAGTGGGACAACATTCCACAACAGCCTGATCAACTCTATGCGAAAGAGATGTCTTGAGGCAAATGGTGGTCATACCATATACTGACTGGTTTTCTGATCCACACCCCTACTTTTTTTAAGGTATCTGTGACCAACAGATGCATATTGTATTCCCAGTCATCTGAAATCCATAGATTAGGGCCTAATGAATTTATTTCAATTGACTGATGTCCTTATATGAATTGTAACTCAATAAAATTGTTGAAATTGTTGCATGTTACATTTCTATTTTTGTTGAGTGTATTTGATTAAGAATTTTAGGACCCCTTTAGATATAAAAATATATAGACAAAAATGGTTTGATGAAACATTGAATTTGACATTAATGCTATTAGCCCATAGAAACACATTGAATATCACATTCATACAAGGAAAAACAGTTAGTCCCTTCAAAAAAATTTAAAGGAAGTTTGTTTTGAAGTGTCTATCCTATATCTGAGAGATACAAGAAGGATCAGGAAACATTTTTTTTAATGACACATATTTAATGGCTTTTTTAGGGGCTAAACTACTACCATATATACTTCCAATCATAAATGGCACCGGGCTATCTTTAGGCGAGTCTTGTGGGCACCCTAGAGCAAAACAACCGACATGTACTGTGTTCATGTGTTCATGAGAGATTCACCTTTCCATAGAGGGGTCATAGACGCAGCCCATGCAAAAAAACAGATATCTCGAGCTTAAATAGACAGATTTTTATGGGGATTTTTTTAATATGCTGATTTGATTTCCGCAGGGGCACAGAAATTGACTCAAGACGGTTTTAAGTTTATATTGAGACTCAACTCAACTTCCTTCTCTGAACTTAGGTCAGCAACAGATTATCTCTCTCACCACTGCCTTGACAAATGGAAGGGGTTGAAACTTAGGTGAAGAGTGTGGAAACAGTGATTGAGAGGAGAGGAGAGGAGAGGAGAGGAGAGGAGAGGAGAGGAGAGGAGAGGAGAGGAGAGGAGAGGAAAGGAAAGGAAAGGAAAGGAAAGGAAAGGAAAGGAAAGGAAAGGAAAGAAACGGGGAGAGAGGGGAGAGAGGGGAGTGAGTGTGAAAGGGAGAGAGAGAAGGAGAGATGGCAGTATTCTATCGCCATAAGAAAGAGAGACAGAAATAAATAAATAAAGAAGAGTGAGAGAAATAAATAAATAAGAGAGAGTGAGAGAAAGAAAGAAAGAAGAGAGAGTGAGAAAGAAAGAAAGAAAGAAAGAAAGAAAGAAAGAAAGAAAGAAAGAAAGAAAGAAAGAAAGAAAGAAGAGAGTGCGAGAAAGAAAGAGTGAGAGAAAGGCAGGCAGGGAGAAGAAAGAAGGGAAGCGTTGGTGCCTTTGCAGCCGTCCTACATTGAAGGGCTGAGAGACAGAAAATAATCATCTGACGTTTGTGATACCTTAATCAGCTTGGAACATCTTTACTAATTAGCTGATCTGTCCCTCCAACTGGAGCCAGGTGTGAACCAACAGTGTCCTGATTCTGCAGAATGCATGTTCGCCATTGTCCCCAATACAACAATACATGTAGGACTCCGATTCAGCTAATATTGAGACTTTGTGACTGACAAAAGCATACTAACCGCACCTATAGTACTCTGAAACTATGTCAAAAAATGTCAAATACATGAAGTTTAGGGGTGAATCCTAAACTTCCACGTAGGTAGAATTTTCACTGCATTAACATCAATAGGAAGTTGGGATTCACCCCTTACTGATTCGCAAATGCAAGGAGTTAGCACTGGCCGTGATGATTCATCCATCCTTTGCACTGAGTCATGACTTTGTACCATGCTGTACCAGCAGAGGGTGTTCTGACTGACTCATTGTATTGGTGCTGCTGGACTTAAGGTACAGCAAGCAGGAGGTCCCTTCTCCATCACTCCATCTCCCTGCAGAAATGTGCTTTAAATGCACTGACATTGAGTACGATATAGTGCACTACTTGGTCAACAGTAGTGCACTATATAGGGAATAGGGTTGCATTTGGGACTTTCCACACCCATTGAATATGAATAAGGAGGATACCTGATAATTCCAGTTGGGTTGCAACAATAGTATCTGATTTTCTCAGAAGAAACAGGTAGCACAATCAAGTTGTGACACTAGTAATGCCAAATAGTTGTATGAAGCTTATCTTCCCAGGAGAGGTCACCCTTTGCATTGGTAACAGTGAGTGGTTTGTTCAGTGACAGGTGTTAGATAGAGGTAGTGGTAGGTTTAGGGTTAGGCTGGGGTGTGGAGTTGAAGCTAGGGTTAGGGTTATGACTAGGGTTATTATGGTTATGCTTGAGCCAGGGTGTGGGCATGAACTTAAGGATAAGGTTATGGCTGGTTATTGGTTGGGGTAAGGGTTAGGTTTAGAATCACTAAGGAGTCCTATTGGACTAAATTTCCCTCATTGATTGCCTAGTGGGAATGAAACAGGAAATCTGATTCGCTCTCATCCCAGATATGCAGTACCTCTGGATTCCCATGTAAGGACTGTTACATCAGTAGCAAGACACCCACCTTTCTGAGTGATGACGCAGCCGGGGGAAAGTGTGAGGAACGAGAAAGGGTGTCCCGTCGGCACTAGCACAGACTGCACAGAACAGCTGCAGCCTAAGTTCGCACAGAATTTCACGGCATTGCAAGTAGTAGACATATCATTTTATCCCAAAACCTATAGAATATCGTTCACACTAACCAAATATTAAAATGGTTGATCGCGAGCAGCTGGTGCAGAAAGCCAGGCTGGCTGAACAGGCTGAAAGATATGATGACATGGCAGCTGCCATGAAATCGGTAAGTCTCCAAAACGATTGCATGTGAATAGCCTACGAATAAGGACTGATGATTTGGTGTTCAATGAAACATTGAATTCTCTACAATGTCATTCTAATGAATATGAATGATCTCTATTTAGATATTTTATTCCATTCCTAGAGATGTGATGTGTATAAAAATTTAACATTTTGATATTAGATTATGTAAAGGTTTTGCCAGCAATCCTAGACATCACTATACTGCATTGAAATACTAGCCTACACCATTCAGAATATCAAGTCTGTTTCATAGGGCGCAATCACTGTTTAATTATAACGACTAGAATAGCCTACATGTGGAGCTCAAACATTCAAGAAACATTCAAGAAAGGCAATCAATGTATGCTATTGAACGCTCCTTGGGCGGTGCTTGGGCGGTGCCAGTTTCGTGTCTTTAAAATAAATGCAGTGGAGTGATATTACCACGAAATGTATTCAGAGGCACCAAATAACATTGATTTCTCTGTCAAACGTGTTCCTTGCGTTATAAAATTACATGTGATAAATGTGTCCTATGCCACTGTGTACAGACGTCTATTCCACGTTGGTTCAACGTAATTTCATTGAAATTACGTAGAAACAACGTTGATTTAATGTATGCCCAGTGGGACTTAATTCCCCATGTGATTTGTTAAATTCAGATCAGTTAGAATTGGTCTTTAGGATTGTACCATGTGAGGTTGCTCGAATATTGATCGATTCTCCCTGTAATATCTATATTTAATTATATAATTGGCTAGTAATAATATACATTTTTTTAAAGTATATTTTTGAGTTAAATCTGTCCTCTATTGAATATATATATGTGTCTGTTAATAGAGGCTACAGATGTTCTCTGAATGAGCATCTATTCCTGCATAAATGGTTATTCAGTTTCCAGCTCTTTACACAAAACAAATGTAGGAGGCAGCATAATTCTCTCTAGAATGTTCTGTATTTTGTCGTATTGCAGTGAGTCAATGATCAGATTGGATATTGGTCCTTTTGTTATCCGTGGTTGAGCTACATTAAGTTACTTGATCACATTATCATTCTGCATTGCACCTGTATGTCGCATTGTGTGTCACTGTCAACGTGTGCAGTTGCCTCTCCAGACATACTGTATGTCTGGATATGGATAGGGTGAAGCTGTGTGTTCTTTAAAGCAATTTAATGAAATTTACATTATTGTTTGGTTTATTGATACAGGTCTCACACTGTGTGAAAAATGCATTGTCATTAGGCCCTAAACCTAAATGCCCAGTCTCCTCCTGACATCTTAACCATTATTATTATTACCTAGTTACACTTTCTGTCTCATCGGCTGCGTAATTTAGATCTATTTCTCCTGCAGATTTCTGGTTGCATGCGATGGCATTTTAGTGATGTGTGCATGTGGGATTCCTTTCCCTTTAAGCAATCTGCTGGGTCAGTCCATGCAGTCAGAACTGGGCCTTTTTGCAGTGTAGGGGTGTGTACTCGTTCCCCTCTCCAATGGGAAATCCCTTGCCACTGCAGCCAGGGTTCATTTGATGGCAGGAAAAAGTAATGAGAGGTATGATTTTATGTTCTGATTTCACCTTGACCAGTACAGTACATACAGTACAATATTATTCTGCATACATGTTTGCAGAAGTTAATGCATCAATGCAGTAAGATGCAATTATAAGCAGTGCTGCTTTGTCAGTGAATGTGTTAAATGGCATTTGTTTTATTTTATTATGTAATGTATTTACAGTAGCATTATGTGTTCAGCATAGTCGTGACAGATTTGAACCCAGCCCGTCAATAATTGTTTGGGCTGGCAATTAGGTATTCAGATCAGTATGGTAGGCTTTATTTATATTGACTGACATCAGCATTTTGGTACAATGATGATTCACTGACAAGTAATGCATAAGATGGGCTTTTCCAACATCACTTGTAGTCTTTTGCATTCTCTGGCCTTTATGTTTCTTACATATCCATCAAGATGGACTAACAATCAGATAGTAATTGAACATTTGCTTAGTAATACCATGGCATTTGAGCTGTCAATTGTGTGTTCTTGCATTGAAAGCTGGAAAGGAAAAACGCCTGCTTAGAAGCATTCTGTCATCCATGTACACGGTGGCTGTGACGTCACCTATCAGCCGCATTCGTTTTGCTCCTCTATCAGGCTGGGAGGGGAATGTCACATCAGCTCACCAGAAAAGAGAAATATTAGCTTCTCAATGAGAGAGAGGACTTTGCTAGAATGGGCCACCCATTAAGCTGTATTTCCTCTGTAGCTGTATTTATACTGTAGCCTTGTGCTGTCTGCATCTTCCCTCTTATAGTTATAATCTAGATAATCTAATTATTTAGCCGATATTGATTTAGATGGAGATAAAAAAAAAAGCTTGTTTTATTGATGTAAGGTTATCTGGAAGTGGACTGGAAGCGTCTCAGGTCTTTACAGTTGCTCTTAATGTGATATTCAAGATAGGGGGGGTCATTCCACAAAATGAATGTCTTTTGCATCCCTTTGATATTTTAAGTAGAAATTATGCACCAATATTGCATTTTAAAAGCCTGTAATATTAAATTAAGTGCCCTTTAATATAGACCACATGGATAATTCACCCTCTGTGACTTCCAGGATGACTTTAAAACATTTCACTTCAGAATTTCACCATCATTCTAAAGCCCTAGTTATTTTGTTGTTTTGAAAAAGTAATTTCTGAATATTATTCTTTATTTCATGTGAATAGTGATTCATTGTCAGGTAAAAAACTCATTTTAATATGGTGAAAATATTAAATTTCAAATGAAAATAAATGTTTTCAAAAGAAACAAATGAGGTAGACTGACAGTGAACTGCTACTTACGGGTCCTTTTCCAACAATGCAGAATTAAAGAGAAAATACAAAATAAAATAAACATTGAACATCTAATAGTCAAATCCTAGTTTAAAAACAGATGAGCTGGCTCTACTCATTTTGGTCATTTTCTAGTGTTTTGTGGGGGAAACAGAGTGGGTTGAGCATAGCACGTCAACCCTGTTACCCATAGATATACAGACTATAAATGTTTTAACAATGAAACACATATACGTGCATTCAAGTGCTCCTTCATTTATTAAGTTCAACAATTTTATTAAGTTAAACATGCGCTCTTTATGACAGAATGTATGTGAAATCACCAGGTTACACATCTCAAAAGGCACCGAATTTGTGGAATGACCCAGGGAAAATACTGTATATGACATTTGTGTGTGGGTTAAACTGTTGAGAATATTTTTGGTTACTTATTGTAATTTGCTACCCAATGTCTTTCAGTCAGAGCCACTAAATAAATACCTTGTAGGTTAGTGGAATGAGGTGTAGCATTTAGACCAAGTCAGGTTTTACAACGTTAAAAGTTCAAAGGTTACTTATCAATTGTGCTTTTTACAGTACAATATTTGACATTCCTGGGATTAATTAACATGTTACGTCCTACCCTGTACGTATAGAGTCAGGTAGTAGGTGAAAAGCATGTCCTGGGTGACAGCATTACATGGGGTTTCAGACAGATGAAAAGGTCAGTTTAAAGCAGAGGAGAAGGTCAGGGAGACACATGAACTGCCTGAGCGATGATCAACTGACCGTCTACACTTACACTGCAGCTGCCCCTGGATTCCTCGTGGGAACATAGCTACCTCCAATCCTCTGCCCCCTCTCCAGTCCCAACCCCCACTCTCTCTCACTATCTTGAATATGGTTCTCCACTTGCTAGCATTAGCTGTCCACATGACAGCTGGAGCTACTGGTGCACATAATGGGCTGATTGCCATGGAAACTGGGAATTGCACATGATGAGTTGAATCTTGCTCATTCCCAAGAACAACATACTGTACAGTAGATATTATAGGTATGACACTGTATATGGTTGTGACATACAGTGTACAGTACAGTAAAGTACAGTAAATGCTCTGATATGATTTCCTGTAAAACCACACCTTCTGTACGTGATATTGTTGAAAGATAACTGTTTACATTCATGAATGCATAATATAGGGGTTCATTTGCTGTCTTATACAGCTTCCTAAATCACTGCCCAGATATTGCATTTATGACCACTGCTCTGTCCCCTCCTCAGGTAACAGAGCTGAATGAGGCCCTATCTAACGAGGAGAGGAACCTCCTGTCTGTGGCCTATAAGAATGTGGTAGGGGCCCGCCGTTCCTCTTGGAGGGTGATCTCTAGCATCGAGCAGAAGACCTCTGCAGATGGAAATGAGAAAAAGATTGAAATGGTTCGGGCCTACAGGGAGAAGATTGAGAAGGAGCTGGAGGCTGTGTGTCAGGACGTGCTCAACCTTCTGGATAACTACCTGATCAAGAACTGCAACGAGACGCAGCACGAGAGCAAGGTATTTTACCTGAAGATGAAAGGCGACTACTACCGCTACCTGGCTGAGGTGGCCACGGGCGAGAAGAGGGCCACCGTCATCGAATCATCAGAGAAGGCTTACAACGAGGCCCATGAGATCAGCAAAGAGCACATGCAGCCCACCCACCCCATCCGCCTCGGCTTGGCTCTCAACTACTCTGTGTTTTACTACGAGATCCAGAATGCCCCTGAGCAGGCCTGTCATCTGGCCAAGACCGCCTTCGATGACGCTATTGCTGAGCTGGACACCCTGAACGAGGACTCCTACAAAGACTCAACTCTCATCATGCAGCTGCTCCGAGACAACTTAACACTGTGGACAAGTGACCAGCAGGATGATGAGGGAGGGGAGGGTAACAAAGATTAATAAACCACACTTAGAAAAAATATATAATGAAGGGCCAGTGGGCTTTGGTAGGCGCTTTTGCTGATGATCGTACCGCAGCAGTTCTTTATTTTTCCATGTGTTAAAAGAAAAGAATCAAAAGAAAGGTGAGAGGGGAGGTTACATCTTAGTTTAATATATATAGAAATATATATGAATGGTTGAAAGGGCTGCCATCTTGATTTTCTCTTTGACGTTTGCCAAAACCACTGAAATGTCAGTCAATCCGCCTGAAGTGGTCGTTGTTGGATTGGTTTGGCAGCCTCACACTGGCATAAGGACTGGTGTCGTTGTACCAAGGGAAGCTGCTTAGTTAGGTTTATGCATGATAGAGATGCAGACACTTGAGGAAGGGAAAAAAAACACTTGAGTGAGAGTGCCTCACAAAAATAGCTTGCAATGGTTCCAGTACTAGTTTAAAGGTCAACTCGGCCACTTTTCAACCTCATATTCATTATCTCCAGCACCAAACCAGTGTCCACATATGTGAAACTGCGCGTTCCTATGATCTGTGGTCCTACATCACGATTTTCTAGCCATTATGATATATAATATCACTCACTCTTGAAGGGAGTGCAGGAAAGCTAAAAGTATTAATCTGACCAAATCAACTACAAAAAGTACAATGCAGATGTTTTGTAAAGGTTAGATGTTTATTGTAAAGTTAATGCCAATGATGGCCATGAGGTAAGGAGAAAATACTTATCAATTTCCTCTTTCACATGACTTCTAGTTTGAGGTGAATTTGGCATGAAATCCAATGTGACTGTCCTCTGACTGCTCTAAATATGATACTGGAACCATAGCTTTACCTCCAATAGAGTCTATCTAAAGGCAGAGACAGGTTAAAACAGAAACATGATCTTAAAGCAGCTGCAGAGTTTGTGGTTTACTTCTGTGTTTGTTTTATTAAATGCACTTGCCTACTATACTGTTTCTTCAGTGTAAGATGATTACTACAATAATATCGATTATTCAGTATTGTGCATGCTGGTGATGTATTGAAACATACAGTAGCTTGACTTTATTAACTTATACTGTGGGTGTTAAGTATTCATAAGATTGAGAAAACATAGGCTTTGTCTGATTATTTCTTATTTATAACTTATTCTTATTTTGTTTATATTTGCTATACCAAAACGGTGATCGTAAAAATGTATATGTTATGAGCATTGCTATAGTGGCATGCAATATGTGTATTTAATTTGTTGATGGAAGAAAAAAAGTGGAAAAAACACCAGTGATTGCTTAATCTTACCAGCTGGTGTTTGTAACATTAAATTATGATAATGGCTTTGTCACATTAAATTATAATAATGGCATTGTAAAACAAATACTTTGTTCTTTGAACTATATTTGAGTACTTATTTTGTCATGTTATTAACCAGTTTGAACAATGGTGAAGTTTTCAGAATCTGTGTTTCTGTTATGAATTCACAACATGGACCACAATTTATTTCTGACAGTATACATTTTTTGTTTGTTTTTATACCTTTTAGCTGTTCCTGAGTGACAAATATCTTGAATGTGAGTCATTATGTAGCAGTTGCACAAGAAACGAGCTAACTATGATAATAAAAAAAGAATATGACAAAATGATAAATGCACCATTTCCATGGTGGTCGAGTGTATTGTTGTGATGTCACTAATAAGTCAACTTTTGCTTTTTAAAGAAAAGTATTTAAGATAGAATGTTGTAACCTCTTGTGTGCTGCTAGTATGCTATTCTTGTGTGCCTCCTTTGCCACTTCAAATAGTTGATTCAGCATACTCCATAGGCATCCTCAATAACCATGTATGCAAACAGAGAATCACAAGGACACACTAAAAACCCACTCGCGCTTTTAGATCTACGCAAACTTGTATGACACCAGTGCAGTGAGTGCACATGTCTGCTCATGCAATGTAATGCAAACGCTAGTCCAATAATAGCTGGCGTTTAGGACTTCAGGTTGAAGCAAACAGGGAGAGTCATTTGTCATACACTGTTAACGTTATTTACCACCGAGGGCTGAATGTCCCAACTGAATGATTTCCACCACAACAAAAATAATGGATCTAAAGGATCTAGGACTTTAACAGCGTCACAAATGCCACCCTATTCCCTATATGTTGCACTACTTTTGAGCCCTACCAGAGCCCTATTGGTCTTGGTCAAAAGTAATGCACTATAGGTAATATGGTGTCATTTGGGAAGCCACCTATAGTCTTTAACCCACTCTGTACATCTCACATCCTCTGAGCTAACCATGTATCCAAATATATATTGCTGAGGATGTGGTTCTCTATCTTGCTGCTATGCTCTCTAGATTTTATTAGATGTATTATCCTGATCGTAATGGGCTAAAACTCAGCAAATTGTATTTTTTGGTGTCAGATATTATCACTTGCCCTGGCAAACCCAAACACCTTGAGGTGTGTCAGATTTAGATATTTATATTCATAAGCCTATGGTGTTACTTTATGCCATTCATTTAGTGCCATCAACAGAGAGACACTGTTATGCCTTCCATTTTTGCCATGCTAATCTCAGAACAGTTAACACATGTCATTTAGTAAGTACAGTTAACACATGTCATTTAGTAAGTACAGTTAACACATGTAATTAAACCTGGTACTTAGTTAACGTACATAGTCCCTTCTGGGTCACAAGGCGACTTTTGAACACTGTATGTTACTTTTTCCGTCGGTATGTCAACGCAGGTAGCGAGAGTGAACGATTCAGATGACTTTGCATCGCATAGAAACGTTAAACTCTTATCATTTGTTTAGTTTTGTTTTTTGGACACATCAGAAGGGATGGTTCATACACTAAGAACATTTCATTCATTGTTTTGATATACAGTAATGTTTAATTTAATTTAGTTTTTTTGCTATTTTGTTTGTGTTTATTTATTTAACTGTCATTTTGTTTGACACAGATCCTTGTGTCTGTGCATTTAGGCTGAACAGTACTGTAACATGTATGCTCTCTTTTCTCTGAAATGGAATTCAACTTCAATTGAATCAAGTAAAGGGTTGGTACCATGGCTATACAACAGAACAAATGTAGACTGAAGGCACACAATCTTATCAACAAATCAATTACTATTATAATGGGCTTAATGAATCATGTATAGTGTGTTTTTAGGAAATGTCGTTGCTATCTGTTGCTCATTCAAGCTATTTGTTTGCCAGTATATACAGTATACATTATTTATTACAGTAGATATTTATTATTGTCATTCTGAACTACCAGCTCATTCACTATACTTCATCCTATAAACTCAGTGCTACAATGTTTCCTGCCTTCTCCAGTATTTCACTCAGTGCTACAATGTTTCCAGTATTTTACTCATAGACATTTAAAAAAGGAGAGTGTAGTGCACCATAGACATTTAAAAAAGGAGAGTGTAGTGCACCATAGACATTTAAAAAAGGAGAGTGTAGTGCACCATAGACATTTAAAAAATGAGAGTGTAGTGCACCATCTACATATTAGAAGGGAGAGCGTAGTGCACCATCCACATATTAGAAGGGAGAGTGTAGTGCACCATCTACATATTAGAAGGGAGAGTGTAGTGCACCATCTACATATTAGAAGGGAGAGTGTAGTGCACCATCTACATATTAGAAGGAAGAGTGTAGTGCACCATCTACATATTAGAAGGGAGAGTGTAGTGCACCATCTACATATTAGAAGGTAGAGTGTAGTGCACCATCTACATATTAGAAGGGAGAGTGTAGTGCACCATCTACATATTAGAAGGAAGAGTGTAGTGCACCATCTACATATTAGAAGGGAGAGTGGAGTGCACCATCTACATATTAGAAGGAAGAGTGTAGTGCACCATCTACATATTAGAAGGGAGAGCGTAGTGCACCATCTACATATTAGAAGGGAGAGTGGAGTGCACCATCTACACATTAGAAGGGAGAGTGTAGTGCACCATCTACATATTAGAAGGAAGAGTGTAGTGCCACATCTACATATTAGAAGGGAGAGTGGAGTGCACCATCTACATATTAGAAGGAAGAGTGTAGTGCCACATCTACATATTAGAAGGGAGAGTGGAGTGCACCATCTACATATTAGAAGGGAGAGTGTAGTGCACCATCTACATATTAGAAGGAAGAGTGTAGTGCACCATCTACATATTAGAAGGAAGAGTGTAGTGCACCATCTACATATTAGAAGGAAGAGTGTAGTGCACCATCTACATATTAGAAGGGAGAGCATAGTGCACCATCTACATATTAGAAGGGAGAGCGTAGTGCACCATCTACATATTAGAAGGAAGAGTGGAGTGCACCATCTACATATTAGAAGGAAGAGTGTAGTGCACCATCTACATATTAGAAGGAAGAGTGTAGTGCACCATCTACATATTAGAAGGGAGAGCATAGTGCACCATCTACATATTAGAAGGGAGAGTGTAGTGCACCATCTACATATTAGAAGGGAGAGCATAGTGCACCATCTACATATTAGAAGGGAGAGTGTAGTGCACCATCTACATATTAGAAGGGAGAGTGTAGTGCACCATCTACATATTAGAAGGAAGAGTGTAGTGCACCATCTACATATTAGAAGGGAGAGCATAGTGCACCATCTACATATTAGAAGGGAGAGTGTAGTGCACCATCTACATATTAGAAGGGAGAGTGTAGTGCACCATAGACATTTTAAAAATTAGTGTAGTGCACCATTGGACAGTGTGACAGAGAAACCAATTTGGGACACTGTGCTCTCAAATGAAACACTTTTTTGCTTTTCATGTGCTGGGTCAGAGATGCTGGGTCAGAGGTCATAGTTCAAACAGGTTTGTATGTATCTGTATGTGTGCATGAGTATGTGAGTGTGTGTATGGGAGAAAGAGTGAGAGTGGGAGAGAGAGAGAGATAAGGTGCTTTTTTTACATCATCATCTATAAAATCACAATATGGATCAAATGCATACTTCTAGGCTATACCAATAGAGAACCACATATACTGTACTCTTTTCCTATGGGTGAAATATAGTGTTCTTACTCAAAACATACATTTCATTAACATCATTTGAAAGAAACTGATATGCTTGTTGGACAATAAATCTCTGTCATGTGGATGCTGTAAGCCAATGATATCTGCCATTCCCCGACAGTAGTTTCACATACACGCACGCACGCACACACACACAAATTATTCATGCACATCTGTTTATTGCAATCCGGAAACAGAACCCCACAATGACTGATAAGATGAAATGGTAAGCTGTTGGATCCCCAAACCCTAGACTGCAGTCTCTTGCTGCAGCCTGCTGTACTGAAGCTTTCATTAGATTAATTTCTGTTTTTGGAATGGTCTCTCTTGCCAGCCAATAGCTGATAGGCTCACCCTGCGCAGCCACCAATCTCGTTCCTGTTGCTAGGGCTATAATAAGCCTCCTGTTATTAGCCCCAGTTCCTTGCTGCATTGTTCAGACACCTATAGCATTCTGCAAAAAAATATGAAAGCTCAAGCAGCAGAGGAAGCATTAGAATTCAGCAGCACCAACCTGTCCCCCATGCTGTGTTGTAGTGCACTACATTATCTGCACCAAGGACGACAAGACCAACATTCATACGGTGTCCAATAGATTTTTGAAAGTATCTATAAAACAATGACAAAATTATTTATCTGCTAACATTGGTCCTTTTTTCCGACCTTCTAAGCATCTGATGACTTCCTGGATTGTGACAACATAGACTAGACAGCAGGCAACAACGATACTATAGTATAATCAAGTTAACCAGATATGTTCTCTCTATGTATAAATCACTGATAAATCATGTCAAACCTATTCTATGGGCACTATTCACATGGTAACACTTTAAATGGTTTATATTGCATTTACAAATGATTAAATAACAGAAAACATAGTTATAAACCATTAAGAGGATGTGAGGTCAGTGTTCTATATCTGGTCAAAGTGTCATAATGAGGTCTGGGGTTTTAAAGCAGCCCACTGAGTTAAAACCGACAACCACGAAAGCCAGCATCCCGGAGTCGCCTCTTCACTGTTGACGTTGAGACTGGTGTTTGCGGGTACTATTTAATGAAGCTGCCAGTAGAGGTTGTTTCTCAAACTAGACAGTCTAATGTACTTGTCCTCTTGCTCAGTTGTGCACCGGGGCCTCCCACTCCTCTTTCTATTCTGGTTAGAGCCAGTTGGCACTGTTCTGTGAAGGGAGTAGTACACAACGTTGTACAAGATCCTCAGTTTATTGTCAATTTCTTGCTTGGAATAGCCTTCATTTCCCAGAACAAGAATAGACTGACAAATTTCAGAAGAAAGTCCTTTGTAATCAAATCCACAAATGCTACTCAACTAGTCTAAAGAAGGCCAGTTTTATTGCTTCTTTAATGAGCACAACAATTTTCAGCTGTGCTAACATAATTGCAAAAGGTTTTTCTAATGATCAATTAGCCTTTTAAAATTATAAACTTGGATTAGCTAACACAACGTGCCATTGGAACACAAGAGTGATGGTTGCTGATAATGGGCCTCTGTAAGCCTATGTAGATATTCCATTAAAAAATGGTCAGTTTCCAGCTACAATAGTCATTTACAACATTAACAATGTCTACACTGTATTTCTGATCAATTTGATGTTATTTTAATGGACAAAAAATGAGCTTTTCTTTAAAAAACAAGGACATTTCTAAGTGACCCCAAACTTTTTAAGAGTAGTGTATATAAACTTAATTCAAGACAATACATGTTTCTGTTTTCATTCATCCCTGACAAACAGCTGTGTGTATATATAGAGGAAACCTAATGGGCACCATCTGAACCATGCACTGCATGTGTGAACAGTCTTTGACAAAATTAACCATGCTAGAGTACTATTTTTTTTCATTTTTTTGCGGTATTTTACCCTCTTTTTCTCCACAATTTCAATCTTGTCTCATCGCTGCAACTCCCCAACGGGCTCGGGATTTTGAGGCGAAGGTTGAGTCTTGCGTCTCCCGAAACATGACCCGCCAAACCGCGCGTCTTAACACCGGCCTGCTTAACCTGGAAGACAGCCGCACCACTGTGTCAGAGGAAACACTGTTCAACTGAAAACCGCAGTCAGCCTGCAGGCGCCCGGCCCGCCACAAGGAGTCGCTAGAACGTGAAGAGCCAAGTAAAGCCCCCCCGGCCAAACCCTCCCCTAACCCGGGCGACGCTGGGCCAATTGTCCATCGCCCTATGGGACTGCTGGTTCGATACAGCCCAGGATCGAACCCGGGTCTGTAGTGACACCTCTAGCACTGCGAAGCAGTGCCTTAGACCACTGTGCAAGTCGGAAGGCCCAATGCTATTGTATTCTATTCTTACAGTGATATTACATCATTTGCCTGCTACGTCCACTGTGGAATCTGAAGCGATCCTGCTGTGCTACAAAGGATTTCTTTACAGTGTAAATGACTATCATAACTTAGTCGGAATAGAGGGAGATGGTGTGCTAAATTTGGCTCAGAGTTTTTTGCTTGTTATGCAAGAGTATGTTGATGTCTAATGGACTGACTACACCGTAGCCTAGTCTCCATGGTTGGCTGTCACATTGATGTACCCAGTCTACTCAGTGTCTACTCACAGGCTGCAGGCAGAGAGTACTATTATTAGAACTGTCTGTGTACTCAGCTTCTACAGTACTACTAGCTTTTTAATAGGATGATATTTCTGGAGCTCCACTGGCATTCTCTTTTTTTTGTTGGGGGGGGGGGGGGTGATCATGAAAAACAAAATGCATGGTGATCTAATGCATCTACTTGTCTTCCGGCATCTTTTACATGTAGTAAATTACGAGATCCAAAGTTACGAGTACACAGGTATTATGTAAGTTCGGAGTACCAAAACAAAGTAGCTTCATAGTTCCATGTGGGATACACTTAACAACATCTTGCAGGGTGTTGAATGGGAAACCTTATTGCTTGAGATGTTTGAAACTGCTAAAAATCTGGCATTCTATCAGACAATATTCTCAATCTAATCCAACTTCTTCAGGATTGGTTGGTCCCCTGCGGGACGGTTGAGCTAACGTAGGCTAATGCAATTAGCATGAGGTTGTAAGTAACAAGAACATTTCCCAGGACATAGACATAGAGTTGAAGTCGGAAGCTTACATACACTTAGGTTGGAGTCATTAAAACTCGTTTTTAAACCACTCCACAAATGTATTGTTAACAAACTATAGTTTTAGCAAGTTGGTTAGGACATCTACTTTGTGAATGACACAAGTAATTTTTCCAACAATTGTTTACAGACAGATTATTTAACTTATAATTCACTGTATCACAATTCAAGTGGGTCAGAAGTTTACATACACTAAGTTGACTGTGCCTTTAAACAGCTTGGAAAATCCCAGAAAATGATTTCATGGTTTTAGAAGCTTCTGATAGGCTAATTGACATCATTTGAGTCAATAGGAGGTGTACCTATGGATGTATTTCAAGTCCTACCTTCAAACTCAGTGCCTCTTTGCTTGACATCATGGGAAAATTAAAAGCAATTTCCAAATGCCTGAAGGAACCACGTTCATCTGTACAAACAATAATACGCAAGTATAAACACCGTGAGACCACGCAGCCGTCATACCGCTCAGGAAGGAGTCGCGTTCTGTCTCCTAGAGATGAACATACTTTGGTGCGAAGGGTGCAAATTAATCCCAGAACAACAGCAAAGGACCTTGTGAAGATGCTGGAGGAAACAGGTACATAAGTATCTATTTCCACAGTAAAACAAGTCCTATAACGACATAACCTGAAAGGCCGCTCAGCAAGGAAGAAGCCACTGCTTCAAACCCGCCATAAAAAAAGCCAGACCATGGTTTGGGGACACTGCACATGGGGGAAAAGATCGTACCTTTTGGAGAAATGTCCTCTGGTCTGATGAAACAGAAATAGAACTATTTGGCCATAATGACCATCCTTCTGTTTGGAGGAAAAAGGGGGAGGCTTGCAAGCCGAAGAACACCATCCCAACCATGAAGCATGGGGGTGGCAGCATCATGATGTGGGGGTGCTTTGCTGCAGGAGGGACTGGTGCACTTCACATAATAGATGGCTTCATAAGGAGGAAAATTATGTGGATATACTGAAGCAACATCTCAAGACATCAGTCAGGAAGTTAAAGCTTGGTTGCAAGGGTCTTCCAAATGGACAATGACCCCAAGCATACTTCCAAAGTTGTGGCAGAATGGCTTAAGGACAACAAAGTCAAGGTATTGGAGTGGCCATCACAAAGCCCTGACCTCAGTCCTATAGAAAATGTGTGGGCAGAACTGAAAAAGCATGTGCGAGCAAGGAGGCCTACAAACCTGACTCAGTTACACCAGCTCTGTCAAGAGGAATGGGCCAAAATTCACCCAACTTATTGTGGGAAGCTTGTGGAAGGCTACCTGAAACATTTGACCCAAGTTAAAAAATTTAAAGGCAATGCTACCAAATACGAATTGAGTGTATGTAAACTTCTGACCCACTGGGAATGTGATGAAAGAGATTAAAGCTGAAATAAATAATTATCTCTACTATTATTCTGACATTTCACATTCTTAAAATACAGTGATTTGGGCAGTCTTGATCAAACCTTTTGCACAGAAATGCAATGGTTCATTGGATCAGCCTAAAACCTTGCACGTACACTGCTGCTATCTAGTGGCCCAAATCTAAATCGCACCCGGGCTGGAATAATAAGTTATGGCCTTTCTCTTGCATTTCAAAGATGATGGTACAAAAAACATACAAAACAACTGTTGTTTTTTTCTTTGTATTATCTTTTACCAGATCTAATGTGTTATATTCTCCTACATTCCTTTCACATTTCCACAAACTTCAAAGTGGTTCCTTTCAAATGGTACCAAGAATATTCATATCCTTGCTTCAGGGCCTGAGCTACAGGCAGTTAGATTTGGGTATGTCATTTTAGGCGAAAAATTAAATAAAGGGTCCGATCCTTAAGAAGATTTATCAAACTTCAAGATTTGATTATCTGTTTTGAGGGTTCATTTCCTCTTACTCAGATTTGTCTGGTTCATTTGAATGGAATATACAGTACCACTCGAAGGTTTGGACACACCTACTCATTCAAGGGTTTTTCTTTATTTTTTACTATTTTCTACATTGCCTTGATGACAGCTTTGCACACTCTTGTGTTATTTCATAGTTTTGATGTCTTCACTATTATGTCTTCTATTATCTAGAAAATAGTCAAAATAAAGAAAAACCCTGGAATGAGTAGGTGTGTCCAAACTTTTGACTGGTACTGTAGATATTCTTCAACAAGGCAAAATAAAGACAAATAGTATGAATGACAAAATGTATTATTAATTCATATGAACATTTATAGACTTTGCTGTGTATTATTTATCAAAATAACCAGAATTTTCAGCTGAAGTTTTTAAGAAACCTCCCATGAGTAAAACAGCATAGAGAACTCTCCTTAGCCGCCCCTCTTCACTGGAAATGTCTACTATATTGAAAATACATTTTAAAAAGCACTGTACAGTATACATATTTGAAATCAGAAGATTGAAACATGAGACTGCAGAAATAATGATTTCCAGGTAGAAACGTATCTCCCAACTCACTTTCATTCAGCATCAAGTGTACATACATGATCATTTACATGGTCACACTTTCTTTGGATAGTCCATCCGTAGATGCTCTACAGATGATCATGCTATCTACAAACTATTTGTTGATAAGCAACTGCTTTCTAAGGTTACAGTGGGGTTGGGGTAAGGTTTAGAATAAGGGTTTGGGTAAGAGTTCGAGTTAGGGCTAGCATAAGGGTAAGGATTAAGTTTAGGGTTAGGATAAAAGTTAAGGTTAGGGTTAGTAGATAGTTAGTTGAAATGTTACTAATAGTCTGTAAGCGCTTATCTCCAGTTGACCAATATCTACTGCAGAAGATCTGTATGCTTGACTCTTCTTGCCATGATTGGTTGTTAGCTATTAGTCGCTAGTCCCAAACATCATCCCTGTTAAGTAAAAATAACATATCAGATGTCTGTCAGTTCTCCTGTCAGTTTTTCAAGAGAATAGAGAATAGAGAAAGGGTTGGAGCTACAGGACCAATGAAATATATCAAAATACAATTTCACCGAAACAGGCCATTCAATGACTTGATTGACAGTAACTATAAGAAGTGACACTAACAATGCAAGTTAAGGTATAAAATACAAGCCACTGCAGAAGATGTCAAGTCTTAGCCATGAATTGCACTTGAGAACTGGTGCCTGCAAAATTACACAATGTTGGAAGCTTACTCATGGGGAGTTTACTCATGGGGAGTTTACCTCTTGCTGATGGCCATGGAGAGCCCTCCTTCCTGGACAGCTGGCATGGGCAGTGGGACCTTGACGATGAGCACACCCTTTGGAGAGAGAGAGAGGAGATCACCTTCTCAGAGTCCACACCGGGAGAATACTGCAGCCAGGAGACAGAACAAGTTTGTATCAGAGGAGAGTACTCTCATGTGACAGAAGTTATTATTGTCAATATCAGCACCCCAAATTGCATCCTATTCCCTCTATACTGTAGTGTGCTTCTTTTGACCAAGACCTAAAGGACTCTGGTCAAAATTTGTGCACTATATAAGGAATAGTGTGCCATTTTGGACGTATCATTGCAATCAACACCCAAGGGATGTTACTTTAGCTTTAAGGATTTATAACTATTGAAATGTTCTGCTTTGTGCTCACGTGGACTTCCTGGTGAAGTTTCATCTCTTCTCTCTTCGTGCTTTCCTATTGATATTACAGACACATTGGGGTTAGGAGTGTATCTTCGGTGTGTACAGTGTGTGTATGACTCTCTGTGCACAGATTGAGTTAAGTCTACAGTTTATGCTTTAGAGTGCACCTGGCTGTAGTATATTGTATGGGTACTGGGTTGTTATTTTGAAAGGCTTGACTCCCTCCTGAAGCTGCTCTGGGATACAATGTTTACCGACAAAGATTTGGCATTGACCCTTAACTATAAGCTGCAGTACTGTACGTGACTAATAAATGTAACATTTATCTTCGTCTACCAGTAGGTAAGCAACATTTTTATTTGTTTTATTATACAAGAAAGATCAAAACATAAACTGAACGACGACAAGGATAATATAGAGCTGGTGGGATTTTCCATGCATCGGCAGGACAGAGAAGCTACGTCTGGTAAGACGAGGGGCGAAGGTGTGTGTCTATTTGTCAATAACAGCTGGTGCGCAATGTTTAATATTAAAGACGTCTCGAGGTATTGCTCGCCTGAGGTAGCGTACCTTATGATAAGCTGTAGACCACACTATCTACCACGAGAGTTCATCTATATTATTCGTAGCTGTCTACTTACCACCACAAACCGATGCTGGCACTAAGACCGCACTCAACCAGCTGTATAAGGCCATAAGAAAACAAGAAAATGCTTACGCAGAAGGGGCACTCCTGCAGGCAAACTTAAATCTGTTTTACCTCATTTCTACCAGCATGTCACATGTGCAACCAGAGGGAAAAAAAACTCTAGACCATCTTTACTCCACACACAGAAACGCATACAAAGCTCTCCCTCGCCCTCCATTTGGCAAATTTGACCATAATTCTATCCTCCTGATTCCTGCTTACAATCAAAAAACAAATTTAGGAAGTACCAGTGACTCGCTCATTAAGGAAGTGGTCAGGTGACGCGGATGCTACGCTACAGGACTGTTGTGCTGGCACAGACTGGAATATGTTCAGGGATTTATCCAATGGCATTGAGGAGCATACCACCTAAGTCATTGGCTTCATCAATAAGTGCATTGACGACGTCGTCCCCACAGTGACCGTATGTACTGGGCTTGCCCATTAGGCAGTAGAAGTAGGGGTTGCCCATTAGGCAGTAGAAGTAGAAGCTTACATCCACAGAGGAGCCTGGGGGGCACATGTAGCCGGGCCAGTGGGAGCCTGGCCAGTGGGATCACTTGTCTGGGATCTGGGGCATCCCGAAGGACTGGTCGAAGAGCCATGAGCCGTGGTGCCAGTTGTGGAAGGGGTCAAAGTTTGGCTCCCGGAGCATAGTGAAAAGGACATGATTTAAACTATTTTCTTGGACTGTTAGGAAACAAAGACAAGCTCATGTGTCCAAAGACATATATGAGATATACTGTACCCAACACCCACCCTGGGAAAAAGGACAAGTATCAGGACTATGGACATTAGAGGTAATCTCCCTCTGCTGGGTGTGACATACTGAGAGCCCACATAGCACAAACCTAAATAACATACAGTACCTACTGCACAGACCTCATGGTACAAAAGCTACAACAAACACGCCCACAGGATTACACTACAAAAAACAGCGGTAGCAACAAAAGCTTGGCTTGAGCATTGCAAAAAGTCATTTTATTTCCTGTTGTTGCACTTTTTGATCATGTGAATCATGCACTCTTTGATTGAAACGTGTAATTGTGTATTTCCTGTTTTGCTATCTATTGTTGGTTCTGGTTGGTTAGTATCCACACACAGAGAGAGACAGAGCACACCCAACAGAGACAGTAAACAGCTGTGAAGATTTGTCAAGACCTTGCAAATGAAAACAGATACTTTGAGAAGACTGTCTGTGTAATCTGCAGTTATTCGCATTGAGTTTAATTTTTTTTTATTTTTATTAAGAATCATGAAAAGAGGAACAGTGAAAACAGTCTACCAAGGAGTATAGCCGAGAAATGAGCTCTCTGCCGCAGTGGCAGTTCTGAAAGTGATGATTTAATTTGTTGGTTTAGGACTTGATTGCATGTCAGTGACACCAGCATGATCTTTGTGTGAAAATCAACCTGGACCTTAACGTGTGTCTAGGCCAGGTTTTGCAAACAAGTCAGTTATATGAAGCTCAGAGAGAAAGAGACATGGGCAACATGACTGCTAGCATGATGGAGTCTTGAGTGACTTAGAACAGACTGACAGAGTTGGGGATGGGAAATGGAGTCTGAGAAAACCAAGCCCATGATGGTGCTGACTGGGTTGTAACAGCTGTAGTGGCTTTAGCTGGTCCGGGGGAGTCCCGCTGGGCCTTTGCATTGGCCTGGCTGGCTCAGCCTGTTGCTGAGGCTGTCATGGCAGATGTTGCTTGCAAGGCAGCAGAAAATGATCAGCTATACGGCATACAGTTCTCCCAAAGAAGACAGGCTGTGCTGAAGGGTTGGTGGTCTCTGGAGCACAAAGGGGAGGTGTGATCTACAATACATAGGTATGTACTACAAACGGGATTAGGGAGCTTGTTTTTTTAAATCAGTTACAAAACAACACATTTTCTGTTTCCTGTGTAGTCTATTTTATGTAAGGAATCACAACAATCAATTGTCAACTGAATTGTACCTCTATCAGTAGACCAGTGTATTTTTATATATAGTGTGGAGAAACAAGACAGTTTTATGCATTCTATTTCTAAGGTGTGGTCCGATCAAAAACAGAGCACTACTGTGCTGTTGCTTGGCAACTGTTTCCACAGTAACCTTTGCTCAGAAACATTACACTGTGGATTTCGAGGAGTGCCATGTACATCAATGGGAAAACAAACCGATCACAAAAAAGCCAACTAATGTGAAAAATGATTAAACATGGTCCAAACTGATGTGCATGTTTCAATAAATTAATGAACATGCCTTTTTTTATTTTGTTACAGCTCACATGGAGGCTGTGCATTTAGCAGGTACCCCTAACACCTGTGCAGTAAGTCACTCACTTCAATAAAGGGAAACTTAACCCCTGGAGTGTTCATTTTAGATAAAGGGACTGTGTGTCAATCCAAATCCCCTATCATAACACATATGACTAGTATGACAGCCCCTTGAGATAAATGGCTCTATAGTACACAGGATAAACACACCTATTTTTTACCTCTTCTTGCTGAGGAGTGCATGACAGTGACGTATGGACTTCATATGTGCACCTCTTTCTTATCAAGAGTGGACACACCTTTACATGCATTGTGTGACATCAAGGTGTTCCCTGACCGTTGAAAGAAAAAAAGCATGGGACAAATGGCATGATGTTTCATTGTGGTCGTTGGCAAGTGGTATTAGATCATTCTACAGAAATACACTATAATATGTCTGAAGCAAGCCTAATGTAGCCTCTGTATGAAGAACAATGGAGAAAAAAACTGTCCTGAGGCACAATAGATACAGTTAGACAGAAGGGTGCCATCTAGTGGTATATTTACAAAGAAACAGGGACATTGAACATAAGGCCTATGAAAGACTATATGTCTTTCAATTTTGAATAAACAAACACTGAAAATCAAAGTAGACACATACCTTAGTAGATTGCACACACCCCAAACATTTCTTCAAAACAGCATGGTTCTCAGAAACAGTCTCCATCAACTTCAGGTACAAAATCTCTTACCTAAACACATCATAGGGCTCCTCTTTGATACTATCGACCTGTCCCATCCTAATTAAGGTCCCAGGGGCCCATTCAGAGGGGCCCAGATTCACAAAACGTTCTTAAGAAGAAATGTCTTCTTAACTGCCATTTTCTACATAACTATAGACTTAAGAAGAAAGTTAAGCAAAGTTGCTATTCTTCAAAAAGGTTCTTGAAAATGTTCTTGAGCTATTTCTCCTGAAGCAAAAAGTTAAGAAGAAATGTAGATTCTTGAACTACAGTTATTGGAAATTCTACGATAGCTAAAATAGTTTCTGTATTGATTATTTTAGCCCAAGAACATGTTTTAGAACAGTAATCTCTAGGCAACCAATTTAGCTAGCTAGCTAGCTAGCAATGGTAATCATGTTAGCATATTTATTATTGCGATTACTGTTCTAAAACATGTTCTTGGGTTTAAAATAATCAATACTGAAACTTTCAGATTAAGTTTGTGGGTGTATTAAGAAGACATTTCTCTTAAGAAGGTTTTGTGAATCTGGGCCCAGGTTCCTACCCTGTCACAATAATACAAGTGTTATTCCAGTTGTTTATTTTACAAAAACATGTGGATGGTGTCAGAGAGCCATATTTGAATAGCCTACTGGGCTATGACATGAGGGATTATCAATATGAACAAATATGTGGCCATATTGTTGAAAATTATGTGATATACTTCAGAATTTCAAAAGCACCAATGAAAAAAGCCAAACCGAAAACAGGTCTTTTGTCTTATTCAGGTGTTTACATTGCCATATTATATAACTTTCATGTCAGCTGAGATGATTCAGAATAAGCTCCACTTTTTAGCTCCTCGCAATGCAGACTTTGTGTCGACATAACTTGTTTTTCACTCTTAAATCTGTATGTTGTCCTAAAAGCTGTGGTCAGGCTATTCTGACACATGTTCCAGAAGTCCATTTGACATCTTGATGGAGTTCTAGATGTGATATTACTCACTTCAATTTGTACAACAGTAAAAAAAAAAAAATGATAATAAAGCATTTAGTCCTACTTTTTTTTTTAAAACAGCTCCAGATGAAAGATTGCTTGCACTATAGGACGTTAATAACACCTGCGTGCAAGAGTCCTGTTAGAGAGACCTATACAGGGAACAAACAAGAATGTTCATTTGCTAACTTTAATTATCGGCAACATCAACTGTATGAAAGCATGCAAAAATGACTTCTTTAGAATGGATTGTAACAACCACATTTCAGCTGAGCACATAGGTGTAATATTTGGAGAAACACAGAGCTAACAGTACAAAAGGCATTCAGACTATTAAGAGTACTATAGTACAGTCATGAATAGACAATGAAACCTATGTTAACAACAGACACAAACATCATGCAGTTGGGATAAGACAAAAGTTTTTAAAAAAATAACACATGGTTTGTACTTTTATTATATGATATATAAGGTTTATCACAAATATTTCTAAAAGACTGTATCGGGGTGAGCTCTTTCATTTGGATCTTTCTTCAAATAGATTACATTAATATTACATATTATGTGAAGATACAGCAAAGAGTTTTCTTTAAACAGGTCTGTCCTTTCATTTAAACAGGTCAATCAGAAAAGACAAAAAAACAAAGAAAGAATGGTGTGGGAGCAGGTTTACCAGCAGGCCTATGCAAATGTACCATCATCTTCAGTAAGGTCCTCCAACTCTCCTTCTACGCTTCCATCCAACTCTCCGACTCTGCTTGATTTCCTGCGGGCAACATATGTTTTATTCTCCCCAATGATGAAATCGGGGCAAGCGGGACAACTATGGATCGGTCTCCGTACAACTGAAATTCCACAATTTGAACACGCATATCTCCTGTCCCATTTGAGATACAGTCATTAGATTTTGTACATACAGTGCCTTGCAAAAGTATTCCGACGCCTTGGATTTCATCACATTTTATTCTGTTCTGTTATTCTGTGGGATATAAAAAATATGTATTTTTAAGATGAATCTAAATACAATTACTAAAATATAGTCGTTGCACAAGTATTCAGCTCCCTGAGTCAATTCATGTTACAAACACCTTTGGAATCAATTACAGCTGTAAGCCTTCTTGAGCTTTGCACACCTGGATTGTGCAATATTTGCCCATTATTCTTGTCAAAACTCTTCATGCTCTGGCAAGATGTTGGGGATCATGGCTAAACAGAAATGTGCAAGTCTTGCCATAGATTTTCAAGCAGACTTAAGTCAAAACTGTAACTTGGCCACTCAGGGACATTCACTGTCTTCTTGGTAAGAAACTCCAGTGTAGATTTGACCTCGTGCAGTAAGTTTGCCATGAGGTAGCAGAGAGAACTGTCTATGACTATGGTGGCTGGAGTCGTTGACAGTTTTTAGGGCCTTCCTCCTTTTTAGGGCCTGGTATAGAGGTCCTGGATGGCAGGAAGCTCGGCCCCAGTGATGTAGTGGGCCTTACGCACTACCCTCTGTAGTGCCTTGCGGTCGGAGGCCGAGCAGTTGCCATACCAGGCAGTGATGCAACCAGTCAGGTTGCTCTCGATAGTGCATCTGTAGAACCTTTTGAGGATCTGAGGACCCATGACAAATCTTTTCAGTCTCCAGAGGGGGAATAGGTTTTGTCGTGCCCTCTTCATGACTGTCTTGGTGTGCTTGGACCATGTTAGTTTGTTGGTGATGTGGACACCAAGGAACTTAAAGCTCTCAACCTGCTCCACTACAGCCCTGTCGATGAGAATGGAGTCACGCTCGGCCCTCCTTTTCCTGTAGTCCACAATCATCTCCTTTGTCTTGATCACGTTGAGTGAGAGGTTGTTGTCCGGGCACCACACGGCCAGGTCTCTGACCTCCTCCCTATAGGCTGGTTCGTCGTTGTCGGTGATCAGGCCTACCACTGTTGTGTCATCGGCAAACTTAATGACGGTGTTGGAGTTGTGCCTGGCCATGCATTCATGAGTGAACAGGGAGTACAGGAGGGGACTGAGCACGCTCCCTTGAGGGGCCCCAGTGTTGAGGATCAGCGTGGCGGATGTGTTGTTACCTACCCTGACCACCTGGGGGCGGCCCGTCAGGAAGTCCAGGATCCAGTTGCAGAGGGAGGTGTTAGGTCCCAGTGTCCATAGCTTGTTGACGAGCTTTGAGGGCACTATGGTGTTGAACGTTGAGTTGTAGTCAATGAAAGCATTCTCACATAGGTGTTCCTTTTCAAAGCACTTCATGGCTACAGACGTGAGTGCTACGGGTTGGTAGTCATTTAGGAAGGTTACCTTAGTATTCGTGGGCACAGGGACTATGGTGGTCTGTTGTTGGTATTACAGACTCGGACAGAAAGAGTTTGAAAATGTCAGTGAAGACACTTGCCAGTTGGTAGTCCGTAATAGTTTTCAAGCCCTGCCACATCCGACGAGCGTCGGAGCGGATGTAGTACGATTCGATCTTAGTCCTGTATTGACACTTTGCGGTTCACCGGAGGGCATAGCGGGATTTCTTATAAGCTTCCGGGTTAAAGTCCCGCTCCTTGAATGCGGCAGCTCTAGCCATTATCTCAGTGTGGATGTGTCCTGTAATCCATGGCTTCTGGTTGGGGTATGTACGTACGGTCACTGTGGGGACGATGTCATCAATGCACTTATTGATGAAGCCAATGACTGATGTGGTGTACATCTCAATGCCATAGGAAGAATCCCGGAAAATATTCCAGTCTGTGCTAGCAAAACAGTCCTGTAGCTTAGCATCTGCTTCATCTGACCACTTTTTTATTGACCGAGTCACTGGTGCTTCCTGCATACATTTTTGCTTGTAAGCAGGAATCAGAAGGACCTCTGTCCTCTTTTCCTCCGTCGTCTCTTCAAGCAAATTACGGGGATTTTGACCTGTTCCTTGGAAAGCAGTATGCAGTTCACATCGGGCTCGTCGGACTCGTTGAAGGAAAAAAAACTTTTGCCAGTTCGTGGTGAGTAATCGCTGTTCTGATGTCCATACGTTATTTTGAATCATAAGAGACGATAGCAGCAACATTATGTACAAAAGTTTTAAAATAAGCTACATACAACGCAAAAGACTTGACATAAAAACACAATCGGTTAGGAGCAATAAAACGTCAGCCATCTTCTCCGGCGCTGTCAATCACAGTTGATGACCTAATGAAAGGTGAATTCCCCTCCCAGTCTCTGGTGTACAGCAAACTGAAGTAGGGTTTCCTCTAGGATTTTGCCTGTGCTTAGCTCTATCCCCTTTCTTTTTGTCCTGAAAAACTCCCCAGTGTTTGCCAAGCATACCCATACCATGAGGCAGCCACCACCATGCATGAAAATAAGGAGCCAGTTACTCAGTGATGTGTTGTGTTGGATTTGCCACAAACATAAGGCATTGCAATATTACTTTAATACCTTGTTAAAACTAAGATGCAAGTTTTTATAATTTAGGTCAGTATTGTGGAGTACTACAATGTTGTTGATCCATCCTCAGTTTTCTGCCATCATAGATGGCAGCTGTTTTAAAATCACCAATGGTCTCGTGGTAGGATCTCTGAGCAGTTTCATTCCTGTCCGAAAGCTCAGTTCAGAAGGACGACTATACCTTTGATGTGTCTGGGTGGTTTAATATATAATCCACAGCATAATTATTAACTTTACCATGCTTAAAGAGATATTCAATGTGTAATTTGTTATTGTTACCCATCTACCAATCACTGCCTTTCTTTATGAGGCTTTCAAAAAGCTCTCTGGTCTTTGTAGTTTTATCTTTGCTTGAAATGTAATACTTGACTGAGGGACCTTACAGATGTTGTATGTATGGGGGACAGAGGAAGGGTTAGTCATTAAAAAATCATGTAAACCCCTATTATTTCAAACAGAGTGAGTCCTTGTAACTTATTATGTGATTTGTTAAGCAATATTTCACTCCTGAACTAATTTAGGCTTGCCTAAAAATGGGCTGAATACTTATGCAAAGACCATATTTTAGTTATGTAATATATACAGTATATATAATTGTCTTCCACTTTGATATTACATTACATTACTCATGCTGCCAAACATACCCTCGTAAAACTGACTATCCTACCGATCCTCGACTTCAGCGATGTCATTTACAAAATAGCCTCCAACACTCTACTCAACAAATTGGATGCAGTCTATCACAGTGCCATCCGTTTTGTCACCAAAGCTCCATATACTACCCACCACTGCGACCTGTACACTCTCGTTGGCTGGCCCTCGCTTCATACTCATCATACTCATCGCCAAACCCACTGGCTACAGGTGATTGACACAGTCTATCACACAGTCTTTCTTCTAATATCTATAAGCATTTGCTAGGTAAAGCCCCGCCTTATCTCAGTTCACTGGTCACCATAGCAGCACCCACCCGCAGCACGTGCTCCTGCAAGTATATTTCACTGGTCACCCCCAAAGCCAGTTCCTACTTTGGCTGCCTTTCCTTCCAGTTCTCTGCTGCCAATGACTGGAACGAACTGCAAAAATCACTGAAGCTGGAGACTCATATCTCCCTCACTAACTTCAAGCACCAGCTGTGAGAGCAGCTCACAGATCATTGCACCTGTATATAGCCCATCTGTAAATAGCCCATCCAACAACCTCATAGCCCATACTGTATTTATTTAGCTCCTTTGCACCCCAGTATCTCTACTTGCACCATCATCTTCTGCACATCTATCACTCCAGTGTTTAATTGCTAGAGTGCCTTGCGAAAGTATTCGGCCCCCTTGAACTTTGCGACCTTTTGCCACATTTCAGGCTTCAAACATAAAGATATAAAACTGTATTTTTTTGTGAAGAATCAACAACAAGTGGGACACAATCATGAAGTGGAACGACATTTATTGGATATTTCAAACTTTTTGAACAAATCAAAAACTGAAAAATTGGGCGTGCAAAATTATTCAGCCCCCTTAAGTTAATACTTTGTAGCGACACCTTTTGCTGCGATTACAGCTGTAAGTCGCTTGGGGTATGTCTCTATCAGTTTTGCACATCGAGAGACTGACATTTTTTCCCATTCCTCCTTGCAAAACAGCTCGAGCTCAGTGAGGTTGGATGGAGAGCATTTGTGAACAGCAGTTTTCAGTTCTTTCCACAGATTCTCAATTGGATTCAGGTCTGGACTTTGACTTGGCCATTCTAACACCTGGATATGTTTATTTTTGAACCATTCCATTGTAGATTTTGCTTTATGTTTTGGATCATTGTCTTGTTGGAAGACAAATCTCCGTCCCAGTCTCAGGTCTTTTGCAGACTCCATCAGGTTTTCTTCCAGAATGGTCCTGTGTTTGGCTCCATCCATCTTCCCATCAATTTTAACCATCTTCCCTGTCCCTGCTGAAGAAAAGCAGGCCCAAACCATGATGCTGCCACCACCATGTTTGACAGTGGGGATGGTGTGTTCAGCTGTGTTGCTTTTACGCCAAACATAACGTTTTGCATTGTTGCCAAAAAGTTCAATTTTGGTTTCATCTGACCAGAGCACCTTCTTCCACATGTTTGGTGTGTCTCCCAGGTGGCTTGTGGCAAACTTTAAACAACACTTTTTATGGATATCTTTAAGAAATGGCTTTCTTCTTGCCACTCTTCCATAAAGGCCAGATTTGTGCAATATACGACTGATTGTTGTCCTATGGACAGAGTCTCCCACCTCAGCTGTAGATCTCTGCAGTTCATCCAGAGTTATCATGGGCCTCTTGGCTGCATCTCTGATCAGTCTTCTCGTTGTATGAGCTGAAAGTTTAGAGGGACGGCCAGGTCTTGGTAGATTTGCAGTGGTCTGATACTCCTTCCATTTCAATATTATCGCTTGCACAGTGCTCCTTGGGATGTTTAAAGCTTGGGAAATCTTTTTGTATCCAAATCTGGCTTTAAACTTCTTCACAACAGTATCTCGGACCTGCCTGGTGTGTTCCTTGTTCTTCATGATGCTCTCTGCGCTTTTAACGGACCTCTGAGACTATCACAGTGCAGGTGCATTTATACGGAGACTTGATTACACACAGGTGGATTGTATTTATCATCATTAGTCATTTAGGTCAACATTGGATCATTCAGAGATCCTCACTGAACTTCTGGAGAGAGTTTGCTGCACTGAAAGTAAAGGGGCTGAATAATTTTGCACGCCCAATTTTTCAGTTTTTGATTTGTTAAAAAAGTTTGAAATATCCAATAAATGTCGTTCCACTTCATGATTGTGTCCCACTTGTTGTTGATTCTTCACAAAAAAATACAGTTTTATATCTTTAGGTTTGAAGCCTGAAATGTGGCAAAAGGTCGCAAAGTTCAAGGGGGCCGAATACTTTCGCAAGGCACTGTATATCGTAATTACCTCGCCACTATGGCCTATTTTATTGCCTTACCTCCCTTACCTTACCTAATTTGCACACACTGTATATATACTTTTTCTACTGTATTATTGACTGTATGTTTGTTTATTCCATGTGTAACTCTGTGTTGATGTATGTGTCTAACTGCTTTGCTTTATCTTGGCCAGGTCGCAGTTGTAAATGAGAAATTGTTCTCAACTGGACTACCTGGTTAAATAAAGGTGAAATAAAATAAAAGTATTTTGTGTAGATTGTTGACAAAAAAATGACAATTAAATCCCTTTTAATCCCAATATCTAACATAATAAAATGTGAAGAAATCCAAGGGGTCTGAATACTTTTGCAATTTGCAAGGCATCTCCTCATGAGCATCAAGTGTTCCATAAAGACCTACTAGCTTGGCCCATTACAATTTCCAGAAATTATACTTTTTGTCCCCCAGCAAGTTTTGGACAAGCATATCGCCTGTCCCTTTTGAGCTACAGTCATTACATTTTGTACAAATTAGCATCTCCTCATGATCTTGTTTTATATCAATGCATCTCCCTATCAGGCAGTCGAGCTCATTCTCTGACATCCCGTCCATTGTGAGCTATCAAGTTTTGATTTCCAAGGGAAAAAAGACTTGATTGTTTTTTATCTTTCTCATTAATCCACGCAACAAACGTGAATAATTGGCACTCATTGGCCCAATGGGGGTGTTGCATAATTTGTGGGGGACAACATATTTACTCTTGTCTTGTTACTGTGTGTTGTTAAAGGCAACTAGAAGGGGGAAGGGTCATGACAAGAAGAACACTGCATTAAATGCCATGCCTGTCAGGAACAGCAACTAAGGTTGCGTCCCAATTCCAAATTGTACCATATTCTCTATATAGTGTGTACTACTTTGACCAGGGCTCTTACCTCAACGAAGGATGAACCTTGGATTCCAAAATCCCCCAAGAGTCTCTGCAACAGGTAACAGATAGACAAGAACAGGACAATATCAGCAAATATGTGCTTGTTAAAGTACGTCAATACAATTTAATCATAAAGTTACATTACATGATGGAGATAGATAAACAACGCATATCACAATATTCCAAATTACAATCATGGGAAAACAGTTTGGAAAGCAAATGACTATTGCTGTAAACAGAAGTCAAAGACAATACTATAATCTGCCTTTTAGTTATCAAAATGCTCTACTTAATTGAGAGAACAGTATAGCCTATCTTCTTGGCCCTAGCAGAGAGCATCGGTCAAATGCGTTGAGACAACGCATTATCAATGACCCAAGCCAAGCTCATTTAATCCCTACCATTGTGTCGCTGAGCTGTCATAATGCTTCAGCAAATGTACATTATCCCAGGGGTGTTGGAAGGCACAATATAAGCAACCTAATGTATGTCCCTCGTACTGCCCTGAATGCCTCTGCTGATCCTACAGCTATTGTATGCAGTAATCATATGCCTATGAACCAGAGTTATACTGGTAGCACTGAGGTGGTGTGCCCTAGCAGGAAGTCCACCTCAGTGCAGCTCACACTGCACTAACATAAATAACCCAAGCATGTCTACCTCTGCTAAGCTTCCCAGTAAAGCAAGAAAAACAATCAAGAATCCCAGAAAAGTGCTACAAATAGCCCACATTAACATGTAGTTTAAGAAAGAAGGTTCATGAAATCAATAATTTGCTAGTAACAGATGACATTCATATTCTGACAATCTCTGAAACCCACTTAGATAATACTGTTGATGATACAGTGGTAGCATTACATGGTTATAACAAAAATGCCAAAGGTGGAGATGTGGCTGTTTGTATTCAGAACCACATTCCTGTAAAGCTTAGAGAGGATCTCATGTTAAGCAGGTTAATCTGCTTCACCTAAAGCCTATTCTGGTGGGAAGCTGCTATAGACCACCAAGTGTTAAGTGTTAATAACAGTCAGTACCTGGATAACATGTGTGAAATGCTTGATAATGTATGTGATATCAATAGAGAGGTATATTTTCTGGGTGATTTAAATATTAAATGGCTGCCCACTCAAGAGAAAGGAACTAGTGCCTGCAACCTGGTTCAGGCTATCAATCAACCTACCAGGGTAGTTACAAACAGCACAGGAATGAAATCCTCAACATGTATTGATTACATCTTTACTAATGCTACAGAAAACTGTTTGAAAGCAGTATCCAAATCCATTGGATGTAGTGATGACAATATAGTAGCCATATCTAGGAACACCAAAGTTCCAAAGGCTGGGCCTAATATAGTGTATATGAGGTCATACAATAGGTTTTGTAGCGATTCCTATGTTGTTGATAAAGAATATTTATTGGTCCGTGGTGTGTAATGAGGAGCAACCAGATGCTGCACTTGACACATTTATGAAATTGCTTATCCCAGTTACTAATAAGTATGCACCTGTCATGACGTTGGCCTGGGGGAAGGTTTATGACAGTCATAAATGCCTCTTCCCCCCCTTTTTCCTCTCTCTACCCTACTGATGTTACATTTGCAAACCCCTTGGTTAACATAGAGATTCTGGGAACATCAGAAGGTGGGGGGAAATGAACTATATTCTGGTAATCCGACCAATTGAACATATCATAATGAATATGATGTCAGTTCGGTTGTCATCTGAGACATTCTCATCAATGATAAGATGACAAACTCTACAGAGGAAAATGTCTACACATCAGAGTTATCGGATTCACATGGAATTGTTGTTCAATTTAAATGTTTGAATATGAAATTATTCTTGATGGGATGAAATGTGATTTTAGCTTCTAAAATGTGAGATTTGGGTTTTCATAAGGTTAGGGCTCTGCTCAATCAGTTGCCCGCCCCTGTGAAGGAACATGGGCTATAAAACTTTTCTAACATGCCCTCCTCTCACTTCCTATGTAAAGCCTTGACGACAATATAACCTCCTGTTCCGAGGATGTGGGGACGACGGTCCGATGTCAGAATGGTTCAGATAATAACTACAGAACGAAGCCAACATCAGCGTGAGCTTTGGTTGCGAATGGTATGAACTTTGAACTCTTATTCACTACAGAAGTGATACCTCCTAGCCGTTGAGTTAGCAACAGCTGCTGCAAACGAGGGTTAGGAAGGAACAGACAGCGTATCCCGTCTATCACACAACAAAGTTACTACAACGTATCCAATTGACAACCAGAGACATTCTTTAAAGGACAAAGGACTCGGTTGGACAACACGGCCTTCCATCTACCACCAACCTACCGAAGCGCAGCTCAGAGTAAATATTTATTGCATTTTCCTTTTCCAAATGGGAGGTAATTTAGAATGCATAAGATACTGTATTTACGATAGCACAGCTTCGCCCTTTGTTCCTCAGTCTTCCCGCTCTTTCACTCAAACCAGGCCCCTTTTCTTTTGTGTAACAAGCTGTTGTCACGTTCTGACCTTAGTTCCTTTGTTTTGTCTTTGTTTTAGTATGGTCGGGTGTGAGTTGGGGTGGGCAGTCTATGTTTGTGTTTCTATGCTAGTTTTTGAGTTTGGCCTGGTATGGTTCTCAATCAGAGGCAGGTGTTGTTCGTTGTCTCTGATTGAGAATCATACTTAGGTAGCCTTTTTCCACCTGTGTTTCGTGGGTGTTTATTTTCTGTTTTGTGGTTCATCTCTAGACAGGACTGTTTTGTTTGTTCGTTCTTCCTAGTTGTTATTCTGTTTAGTTTTCAGATTTGATTATATAAAAAATCATGAACACTTACCACGCTGCACCTTGGTCCTCACCTTATTCCACCGACGACGGCCGTTACAGCTGTCATATCTGTTCCGCCCGCTAGGGACGTTTTCCTTGATGATGTAATTTGTAATCAAGTTATGATTTAATTATGTGTATGTGTAATTCTGTGTGAATAGTTAGGTATTTAGTAAATAAATAATTAAACCCAATTTTCTATTGCTGATTCAACTTGTTAGCCAGGGTTCGTGCAGATAACCAAGAATTTACAACTTTCAGATGAGACTGAATTAAGATGACGATTAATATTGACTGCTATTGATGTAAAATATTACTAGGTCTTTAAGAGTTTATTCGGAAGATAACAGCTCTATAAATATTATTTTGTGGTGCCCCGACTATCTAGTTAATTACATTTACATGATTAGCTCAATCAGGTAATATTAATTACAGAGAAATTATTTTATAGAATAGCATGTCATATCACTTAATCCGGCATAGCCAAAGACATGACACACCCAATAACAAAATGAATGTAAAAACGGTTATATCCCTGTGGATTGATGAGGAATTGAAAAACTGCATGGTTGAGAGGGAAGAGGCAAAAGGAATGGGAAATATGTCTGGCTGTACAACCGATTGGCAAACGTACTGCAAATTGAGAAATCATGTGACTAAACTGAATTAAAAGAAGAAGAAACTACACTATGAAACAAATATAAATGATATAAAGAATGACAGTAAAAAGCTTTGGAGCACCTTAAATGACATTTTGGGCAGAAATGCAAACTCTTCTCCATCATTCATTGAATCAGATGGCTTATTCATCAGAAAACCCTTATGTTGCCAAAAACTTTAATTATTTTTTTCATTGGCAAGATTAGCAAATTGAGGCATGACATGCCAGCAACAAACGCTGACACTATACATCCTAGTATATCTGACCAAATTATAAAAGTGATTGTTGTCTATCAACAATGACAAGCCACCGGGGTCTGACAACTTGGATGGAAAATTACTGAGGATAATAGCAGATGATATTTTCACATATTCAATTTAAGCCTACTAGAAAGTGTGTGCCCTCAGGACTGGAGGGAAGCAAATGTTATTCCCCTACCTATGGATAGTAAAGTCCCCTTCACTGGCTCAAATAGCAGACCAATTAGCCTACTACCAACCCTTTGTAAACTTTTAGAAAAAATGGTGTTTGACCAGATACAAGGCTATTTTACAGTAAACAAATTGACAGGGTTTCAGCATACTTACAGAGAAGGACATTCAACAAGCACAGCACTTACACAAATGACTGATGATTGGCTGAGAGAAATTGATGATAAAAAGATTGGGGGCTGTTTTGTTAGACTTTAGTGCGGCTTTTGACATTATCGATCACAGTCTGTTGCTGGTAAAATGTATGTGTTATAGCTTAACACCCTCTACTGTATTGTGGATAAAGAGTTATATGTCTAACAGAAGACAGAGGGTGTACTTTAATGGAAGCCTGTCCAACAAAATCCAGGTAGAATCAGGAATTCCACAGGGCAGCTGTCTAGGCCTCTTACTTTTTTCAATCTACACTAAATCTTCAAATGAATAATGTGGTAATTGAGCAAGTTGAGGAGACTAAACTACTTGGAGTAATCCTGGATTGTAAACTGTCATGGTCAAAACATGTTGATACAACAGTAGGCTAGGATGGGGAGAGGTCTGTTCATAATAAAGTGCTGCTCTGCCTTAACAACACTATCAACAAGGCAGGTCCTACAGGCCCTAGTTTTGTCGCACCTGGATTAATGTTCAGTTGTGTGGTCAGATGCCACAAAGAGGGGACTTAGGACAATTGCAAATGGCTCAGAACAGGGCAGCACGGCTGGCCCTTGTATGTACAAAGAGAGCTAACATGAATAATATGCATGTCAATCTCTCCTGGCTCAAAGTGGAGGAGAGATTGAGTACTACATAGAGCCATGACTACAGCACATGGAGCTCTATTCCACATCAAGTAACTCATGCAGCAGTAAAATTAGATAAGAATACACCTTATGGAACAGCGGGGACTGTGAAGCAACACAAACAGGCACAGACACATGCATACAAACACACGACAACATACGTACTATACACACAGGTACATGGATTTTGGTTATAGATCTGTGGTAGTAGAGTAGAGGCCTGAGGGCACACACTTAATATATTGTGAATGTATTGCAATGTTTTAAAAATGCATAATTGCCTTCATTTTTCTGGACCCCAGGAAGAGTAGCTGCTGCCTTGGCCGGTGAGTGAGCATATTCACATCATTGTTGGGTCAGTGCCACTTGAAAGTTTTTTTTTTTACAATAATTTTGTCCTCTGTGTTAGATGGACGTAATATTGTATTTGTTTCTCCCCTTTTCATAGGCATATTAAATGGATCAACATCGTATTTATTGATATGTTTGTCTGTGTCAGCAGAGTAGGCTACACTGTAAGTTTTGTTGAATTAAAAATAGTATGCCAATATCCACAGTCATATAAAGTGTAGAATTGCATAAAAGGCAAACATTTTCCATTGCACAGAAAGGAGAAGAAACATATCTGATATAGCCTATAGCCTAGGCCTACTGTATGGCACTCAGCCAAGCATTTAACGGTCTTTTTTGCGAACAGTGACTGAGCAATATTATTCGCCTAAATTATGACTATCAAATCTGCTCATCACATTAGGAATAGTAGGCTCTTATATATAGTACTAGTCAAAAGTTTGGACACACCTACTCAT
Source organism: Oncorhynchus mykiss (assembly GCF_057628025.1). NCBI lineage: Eukaryota > Metazoa > Chordata > Actinopteri > Salmoniformes > Salmonidae > Oncorhynchus > Oncorhynchus mykiss. Next base: position 21,891,243 of record NC_143048.1, on the reverse strand, counting down.
TCAAGGGTTTTTCCTTATTTAGACTATTTTCTACATTATCGAATAATAGTGAAGACATCAAAACTATGAAATAACACATATGGAATCATGTAGTAACCAAGAAAGTGTTAAACAAATCAAAATATATTTTATATTTGAGATTCTTCTTAGTAGCCACCCTTTGCCTTCATTACAGCTTTGCACACTCTTGGCATTCTCTCAACCAGCTTCATGAAGTAGTCACCTGGAATGCATTTCAATTGACAGGTGTGCCTTTAATGCATTTGAGCCAATCAGTTATGTTGTCAAAAGGTAGGGGTGGTATACAGAAGATAGCCTATTTGGTAAAATACCAAGTCCATATCATGGCAAGAACATTCCTTTAATTCATGAAGGTCAGTCAATCCGGAAAATGTCAAGAACTTTGAACGTTTCTTCAAGTGCAGTTGCAAAATCAAGCTGATGAAACTGCCTCTCATCAGGACCACCACAGGAAAGGAAGACCCAGAGTTAGCTTTGCTGCAGAGGATAAGTTCATTTGAGCCTCAGCCTCAGAAATTGCACCCCAAATAAATGCTTCACAGAGTTCAAGTAACAGACACATCTCAACATCAACTGTTCAGAGGAGACTGCGTGAATCGGGATTTCATGGTTGAATTGCTGCAAGGAAACCACTACTAAAGGACACCAATAATAAGAAGAGACTTCCTTGGGTCAAGAAACATGAACAATGGACATTAGACATCTGATGAGTCCAAATTTGAGATTTTTTGGTTCCAACCACCGAGTCTTTGTGAGACACAGAGTAGGTGAACGGATGATCTCTGCATGTGTGGTTCCCACCGTGAAGAATGGAGGAGGAGGTGTGAGGGTGCTTTGCTTGTGACACTGTCAGTGATTTATTTAGAATTCAAGGCACACTTAACCAGCATGGCTACCACAGCATTCTGCAGCGATATGCCATCCCATCTGGTTTGCGCTTAGTGGGACTATCATTTGACTACCAGGCTGTGTAAGGGCTATTTGACCAAGAAGGAGATTGATGGAGTGCTGCATCAGATGACCTTTCCTCCACAATCACCTGACCTTAACCCAATTGAGATGGTTTGGGATGAGTTGGACTGCAGAGTGAAGGAAAAGCAGCCAACAAGTGCTCAGCATTCGTGGAAACTACTTCAAGACTGCTGGAAAAGCATTCCAGGTGAAGCTGATTGAGAAAATGCCAAGAGTATGCAAAGCTGTCATCAAGGCAAAGGATGGCTACTTTGAAGAATCTCAAATATAAAACATATTTGTATTTGTTTAACACTTTTTTTGGTTACTACATGATTCCATATGTGTCATTTCATAGTTTTGAGGTCTTCACTACTATTCTACAATGTAGAAAATAGTCTAAATTAAAAAAAACTCTTGAATGAGTAGGTGTGTCCAAACTTTTGACTGGTTCTGTAAGTCTGCAGATGTGATGATGCATGGAATAATTTATTATAAAGGTGCATTTTTCTGGTGAAAATTTGCTTCCCCAAACTTGAAACTCACCTGTGGCATGTGTCTAACTGTCTTAGTTGTAATGCCTACTGGCCAGGTTGGTAGATTTTTGAATAGAAAGCAATAACTAAATGTACTGTTAAACTCACATTCCTTTCAATATTTTACCCAGGTCTTAGCAGAGATGCAGAGAACAAACAGCTCAAGAGGTATGCTTAGATATGTGAAAAAATATGCTTTTTTGTACATAGAATTAAGCAAAAATGATTATGGCTCTAGATTGCAGGACAAATCTGTTTCAGATGTTTAAAAAAAATACAAATTTCTCCAACTGTCGGACCACCCCTCAGCCATCCTCACAGACTTTGTACCCTCTAAAATGTTTGGGGTGCCTGACGCCCCATGTGGTTATGGAACAAAGAGATCCTGTAACTCACAAATGAAGTGAATTAGTGAACTAGTTTAAAATAGGATCTCTGTGGTGTGGAAGGAGAGAGCTAACTACACAACGGTGTTACATCACTTCCAGTGCGTTACATGCAGCTTGTTGACTCGGCGCCTTCCTACAGGCAAGCCGCACATAACACCCTGGACCAGAACTAGCTAATTAGCTACATCACTTCACAAGAAGGTATAATTAGTTGTGGCAGAGGCACCAAACAGCTCCGCACAGGTCCCAGTGCACTTACTGTACACCCAGCCTGACTTTTTGGAAAACAAACGCAGCTGGCAGCACACCATTAGCTCTGCTTTCCTCGGGGCTTTCCTCTTAGCTTTTTAGGAGGGGCCAAATGCTTCTGCTACAGATACAGGTAACTGCCAAAATAAAGGAAACACCAACACACCAAATAAAGGAAACACCAACATAAAGTCATATTAGGGCATTGGGCCACGATGAGCTGCCAGAACAGCTTCAATGCACCTTGGCATGGATTCTACAAAGTGTCTGGAACTCTATTGGAAGGATGCGACACCGTTCTCCTACGAGAAATTCCATAATTTTGTGTTCTGTTGATGGTTGTGAAAAACACTCTCAGGCGCTGCTCCAGAATCTCCCAAAAGTGCTCAATTGGGTTCAGATCTGGTGACTGAGATGGCCATGGCATATACAGTGGGGCAAAAAAGTATTTAGTCAGCCACCAATTGTCCAAGTTCTCCCACTTAAAAAGATGAGAGAGGCCTGTAATTTTCATCATAGGTACACATCGACTATGACAGACAAAATGTATTTATTTGCAAATTATGGTGGAAAATAAGTATTTGGTCACCTACAAACAAGCAGGATTTCTGGCTCTCACAGACCTGTAACTTCTTCTTTAAGAAGCTCCTCTGTCCTCCACTCGTTATCTGTATTAATGGCACCTGTTTGAACTTGTATAAAAGACACCTGTCCACAACCTCAAACAGTCACACTCCAAACTCCACTATGGCCAAGACCAAAGAGCTGTCAAAGGACATCAGAAACAAAATTGTAGACCTGCACCAGGCTGGGAAGACTGAATCTGCAATAGGTAAATAGCTTGGTTTGAAGAAATCAACTGTGGGAGCAATTATTAGGAAATGGAAGACATACAAGTCCACTGATAATCTCCCTCGATCTCTGGCTCCACGCAAGATCTCACCCCGTGGGGTCAAAATGATCACAAGAACGGTGAGCAAAAATCAGAACCACATCAATCAGAATCAGAGCAAAAACCAGAACCACACGGGGGGACCTAGTGAATGACCTGCAGAGAGCTGGGACCAAAGTAGCAAAGCCTACCATCAGTAACACACTACGCCGCCAGGGACTCAAATCCTGCAGTGCCAGACGTGTCCCCCTGCTTAAGCCAGTACATGTCCAGGCCCGTCTGAAGTTTGCTAGATAGCATTTGGATGATCCAGAAGAAGATTGGGAGAATGTCATATGGTCAGATGAAACCAAAATATAACTTTTTGGTATAAACTCAACTCGTCGTGTTTGGAGGACAAAGAATGCTGAGTTGTATCCAAAGAACACCATACCTACTGTGAAGCATGGGGTGTAAACATCATCCTTTGGGGCTGTTTTTCTGCAAAGGGACCAGGACGACTGATCCGTGTAAAGGAAAGAATGAATGGGGCCATGTATCGGGAGATTTTGAGTGAAAATCTCCTTCCATCAGCAAGGGCATTGAAGATGAAACGTGGCTGGGTCTTTCAGCATGACAATGATCCCAAACATACCGCCCGGGCAACGAAGGAGGGGCTTCGTAAGAAGCATTTCAAGGTCCTGGAGTGGCCTAGCCAGTCTCCAGATCTCAACCCCATAGAAAATCTTTGGAGGGAGTTGAAAGTCCGTGTCGCCCAGCAACAGCCCCAAAACATCACTGCTCTAGAGGAGATCTGCATGGAGGAATGGGACAAAATACCAGCAACAGTGTGTGAAAACCTTGTGAAGACTTACAGAAAACGTTTGACCTCTGTCATTGCCAACAAAGGGTATATAACAAAGTATTGAGATAAACTTTTGTTATTGACCAAATACTTATTTTCGACCATAATTTGCAAATAAATTCATAAAAAATCCTACAATGTGATTTTCTGGATTTTTTTTCTCTCATTTTGTCTGTCATAGTTGAAGTGTACCTATGCCTCTCTCATCTTTTTAAGTGGGAGAACTTGCACAATTGGTGGCTGACTAAATACTTTTTTGCCCCACTGTAGTTTACACCAGGGCTCCCCAACTGGCATCCCATGGTGGTTTTATTTGGCCCGCCAAGTTTTCTGAACAAAAAACATTTTTTCAATTTTCTTCAAACACCAGGAAATCAGCTTCAAGTGATTACAATTTTGGAAATCTGTTCCCATGTATTCCCATGCATAATAAAGAGACACACGATCGTATACAATTGTAAGCAAGGTTTGAAATTATTATGTTTTAGTCAAATATTAGATCTGCTTGGGCTTCTTGCAGTCAATTTGCAGTCTACAAATTATTTGTAATTATGTTCCACCTCCCCCCCGACCATCCAATCTAGTTGATGATCCCTGGTTTACATCATTTTCATGCTCATCAAACCATCCAGTGATCACTCCCGTGCTCACGTGCCGTGTGGATGGGGGAATTGTCATCCTATGTTAATTCCATTTACAGTAGCCTATATATCTAACCAACTCTGTGTATTTCTGTCACTTTGTTTTGTTTTGTTTGTTTCCTAATCCCAAAGTCGGCAGATAGAGAAACCAGATAAGGAAGATTTCTAGGGGACTTACGCAAGGAAACCTCCTGGAGCAGACATGGACCTCTCTGCCCTCCTGTTCTGACACACAAAGGGGTTACTGAAGGACCTCTTCCTCAGCATGGACTTCACCAGGATCTAATGTGGGGAGAGAGAGTGTCACAGGGTGTCCCAAATGGCACCCTATTGTCTATATAGTGCACTACATTTGACCAGGGGACCTGGTCAAAAGTAGTGCACTATATTGGGAATAGGGTGCCATTTAGGACAGAGAAATACTCTATCAATTTGCCTTATGACTTAACTTTTCCCTGACCATGTGTCTTGACCTGGAAAACTCTGGGCACTCAAGTTTTTCCTGTTGTAGGTCCCAGACTTTTCCCCTTATTAAGACACAGATGTTCAGGAAAAACTCCAGTCCCTGTTTGTGATAGATGAGTAATTAAGTAAGTCTTGTCCGAGCCAGAACGGCTCATAGGGCAGGAGCCTATCGCCTGTACATTCCCTGGACAGGACACTAGTGAACTGACTCACCACAGCAGACATACTGGGGATGAGTTTGATAGAGTTCTGGACCTCCTCCTCAGTGACCTCCACCACGGTGCAGTGTTCCTCCTCCAGGGGTAGAAGGTCAGTGCCATCCTCCGTCACCCACGGGTGCTCCTGGCAACACACAGGACAGGGAGGACAATAGTCACACAACACATGAGACAGCTCTACTGGGACAACTCTACTACTGTAACATTTCATAATTTGAAATGTCAAAGATGTCATGAAGGACTGTTTTTTTTAAAGCACCATTGAAGGTCTAGCTCTGCCCGCTTTCACCTTGATTTCAGGAATGGTGATCCTTGTATAAGGATTTTTATCCAGCATCCTTACAATAAGATCCTTCAACTCCTTGCAAACTTCCGGCCTGTGGTACCAAAGAGTGACTGAGATGAATACCCACCAAACCACCTACAGTACAGTAACTAGAGTAGTAGTGAATGGCTAAGAACAATAAAACAATACGATTACTATGTTATTATCACGTACTATTACATGCCATATTGTGAAGTTCTACCCATATTTTAGAGAGGTGCATATAGTGCAGACTAAATATTCACACATTGCTTTTACATGGTAAACAGTGTCCCTTAGTGGAACTCACATGTCTGGGAACTCCACAGGCCTGTTCCTGATCTTATTGTGCAGGCCAATGATGTATTCATCGATGAAAGGGCACTGAGATAGGAAGATAGTGAAGAAAAAAACATTAAAATGCTGCTATAAATAAATAGATAGGCTACATGCATACACATGCTGTCTGTTTCCCACATAAAGCATTCAATTGATTTATTTTAAAAGCATTATTATGTGAGGTGCATCGGTTGATCGAACAATATTTGTAGTCGTCAGCATAATGGACACAGGAAATCAGATGAGAAACCAGCAGGCCAAAACAATCCATGGCAGAATACCGTACATTATGATAATAATAGAACCTACCTTCCCATAGACAAAGCAGTACAGGGTGATTCCCATGGCCCACACATCCAAGGCCTAACAAACATGAACATTGACCATTACTTTACAAAGAGAGCTTGCTGTATATTTTACAGTACAGTAAAATGTTGACCTTTGACACCAAGTACTTTTCTAATTATTTTTGATACCAGTCAATACAATACATTTTCATGGGGTAAATTTTATTTCTACGATATAATCAAAGATTAATTATCTAATTAGATAAATAAGCGATTAGTGTCTAACCTTGCCAGTAAAGCTCTGTTCATGGTCAGTCATCATCTCGGGGGCCATGAAGGCTGGAGTCCCTGCTGAGCTGGACAGGAGAGCATCACTCCCCTCAAACTGGTTACTGACACCAAAGTCTGCAATCTTCACATGCCCATTGTCTCCCAGCAACAGGTTGGAAGGCTTGATGTCTCTGTGGATGATCTTCTGGTAGTGCACTGGGAGGGAGGGGTACCAGGGAAGAATTACAGGAGACACTGCTTTAGCTCTTTTTTTAAATCAACTTTTATACGTCTATGAACAGCATTGGCCGAGTAATTTAGGTCTTGATATTCAGCTGTCAAAGCACCAATTGATCCTGTCTTTTCAGAACGTATCTGACGAGTGACTTTTAAACCAATGTTTTGCTAAAGCGTGAGCAGGGTTAGCAGTATGCTGCAGGTCTCTGAACAAAAGGCTTGTAGGTCCTACGTCCCAAATGGCACTCTATCCCCTTATTTAGTGCACTACTTTTGACCATGGCCCATAGGGCTCGGGTCAAAAGTAGTGCACTATATAGGGAATAGGATGCCATTTGTGACGAAATCCAGGTGAAGGACTCACAGTATTCAATCCCCAGGAGGATGTCTCTGAAGTAGAAGCGGGCTTGTCCCTCTGTGAAAGGAGTGTCTGAGGGCACCTCCATCACTGGGCTAGGGCCAAGGAAAAGCAACAGAGACAGGCAAAGGTAATCAAGCATCACCATCATAATATTCCAAAGAGTGGTCTTCCTACCACTAAAAATGCCTGAACCTTGTCATTGTTATCTTATGTCCCTTAACAATGGATACCTTATATTCACAAAATTCAGTAATTGGATGAGTTATATATAAATAACTAAATTCATCCTTTCAGTGTTATATATAATAATAATATAAGCCATTTAGCAGATGCTTTTATCCAAAGTGAATTACAGTCATGCATGCATACATTTTGCATATGGGTGGTCCCAGGAATCAAACCCACTACCCTGGTGTTACAGGTGCCATGCTCTACCAGCTGAGCTACAAAGGACTAGTGTTATAATGTAATGCAATACAGTATATTTCAGAAAGGGGTAAAACTTACCCTTTTGGCATTAACTCAAAGGCTAGAAAATAAACAAACAGAGAATGAAAGGACTAGTCAGAGCTCACATTAGTTTCTATGTAATAAACAAACTGGATAGACTGTATTATAGTCTTCAAACTATGGACCTAGTACAAGGAGATACAACAGAAAACATACATTTACCACATAACACCTTATTTCATCATTTAGTGCACTGAGATGAATGCATACTTACCCATGTGGAGATTATCTTCAGCAGGATCATCGAGAACCTACAATTGGAAAGTGTAAATCTATTAAATTAATACAACTACATGTAATAGTAGAACCTTTTAAATCTTCCACTTATGTATGTGTGTTCACCTCCACCAAATTGACAATGTTAAGGTGGTCTAGTTTCTTCAGGATGGCGATCTCCTGGTAGACTCTCTCCAGTGGCCCCAGGGGTTTGGGTGGCAGTCCCTGTTCTGTGCTGGCTCCTCGAGGAGGGGGACGCCCTATAACCAACCGCCATTATATATAGTGATATATATATAGTGGTGAGCATCACCAGTTCATGTTCATATTGGTTCTAAAGCACATACTTAAAAGGACTTAAAAGGAAAAATTTCACCTACGAGGAAATCCACACATCTTCATCAACTTCTTTTTTGAAAAAACTTTCATTGCCTATGAAAGGACAGACATGATCAGTTTGCTCCTATGGTACAAGAGCCAATCAGGCCAAAACAGAGAGTTGAGTAACTGTACATGTCTCTGCTTCCACAAAGGGGATGATAAGGAATGGAATGTGCAGAGCTGAAAAGATGCTTACATAGTATTGTTCATCATCTTCATTGTAAGCTAATCTCACCACCCCATACGAGCCCTACAATAGAAAAAGAAGAAAGTCTGACAGAATCATTTTTACTTATTACACAAGAATGCTTTATGAAAAAATGTTTTCTCTTGTCGGACAAATTCAGCATCTAGTTTTGATATCCAGTTTTGTACCAGACTGAGTATTCTAACTTTTCTTTTCTTACCTTTCCAAGCTCATCCTTCAACTTGTATTGGTTGAGCTGGATACAATTCTAGGGAGAAACAAAGTGAAGGGTATTTAGTGGTGGGATATTGCACATTGACTACACATTATATAGGCTCATGCCTATTTATTTTGAGACTTCATAGATGAATCCCAAATGGAACCCTATCCCCCATATACTGTGTCCTGAATGGCACCCTATTCCCTTATGGGCCCTTGTCGAAAGTAGACACTATATAAGGAATGGGGTGCCATTTTGGACACAGCCCTGACCTCCATTTGGGATGCAGCCTTGATCTCTGACCTGGGAATCTGAAATGGACACCCGCTTGGACTCGATGGTGGGCTGTCGGGCCTCTCGCGGCTGGGTCGATCGCTCCTGCAATGATAGCTTCCTGTCTGACAATGACAGCTTCCGGCGCGCTGGTGCAGGGGGCCTTCGGTGACCGTTGGGCGTGGTCATCCGGTTGGATGCCATGCTCATGGCGGCCACCATGTCGGCCAGCTCTGCATTGTGCTCAGAGTCCAGCTCTGCCAGTCCATCAGTGTCTTCACTCATGGCTGTCCCTGTCCTTGTCCCAGTCCCGGTTTAATCACAGAGAATGGTCAGAGATGTCACAGGGGCCAGCTAATTAGATAATTAATTGTACATTTTAACCGACATTCACTAACGTTCTGTACTTGTACATCAAGCTGTTTCATGTTACAGAAACAGGAGATTCTGCTGTAGAGATTCTGCCCTCAGACAAGGCTTACTTACTTAACCAACATTCAACTGTAACATCTCCCTGAAATGGGAGACTACACTAACCTGGCTTTTCAACTTTGAATATTGAACATATTTTCCAAACTTAATTTTGTAGAATTAAGGCATGCACATTAACTAGAGATAGCTTATTATTTAACAGGGTAAATAAGAAAAAAAACTATATGTCAATTGAATGAACTATAATTGGCTTGTACCTTTCTACATGTACAATACAAAACTAAATGACTATGACTTTTCATGGAAATAATATGTCTAAACACATCATAGATGACAACCACCTGAGCTCTGCTGCCTACCGATTCCTATCAACACAAATAGCACTAACTGCAAATCCCTCCCAAATCCACCACTAAAACTTTCACACCTACAAAAATCAGATTTTCTGCAGCAAACATAGCAAATTACATAAAGGAAGCATTTTCATATTATGGTTGTTTTACTTACACACAGCTTGTGGATCCTAAATTGCCTGTCAGTGTGGATGAGCTTCATGGTCTGTTCTGCTGATGTTTAAGAGAGAAAACCCCTTTGAGTCTCAGATCAGGACTTTCACTGCTGAGCCAAAGACTGTAGGATTACTCCAGCCTTAAGGATAAATCCTTGCCGTATTTAGCCTCATTAAGGTTATTCAGAGGGTAGCAAGCAGTATTTACATTGATAAACTTCACCCCTGGGCCAGTGCAACAGGGGAAAAAGGTAAATGATTGGACATTAGGAATCATGGGGACATTAGGAGTGCGTCCCAAATGGCACCATATTCCCTATCTAGTGCACTACTTTTGACCAAACACCTATGGGCTCTGGTTAAAAGAAGTGCACTATATAGGGAAAATTGTAAAATTTGGGACACATCCTATGAGTTACGGCCAGGAAACAGTTCGATCTAACGGAGACTGGAGATTGATGTTAGGAAAACCACTGGAAGTGAAGGATGACCATTGGTGGTGGAACAACCTATGCTGTCTGTGATTTCTCTATGGACAATGCTATAGACATAATGGGAGTTTGCCGAGCTGAGTGCCCAAGGAGGTTCTTAAGCTTGCTGTTTACCTCAGAGCATATTGGCTCAAGTGTTACATAAAACCCCTGGAGAAAAGTTTCCAACACTGAACATAGAATACCAATCAACCAGAAATTGTTGAAGATATTGCTTGTTTGGATAAGTTCTAATACAAAACAATACAATTGTAACAAAATATTTGAAATACAAAATAAAAGCTATTGGATAAATGCAATCAATCCAGTTTATGCCCAAATAAAATTTCAGGTATAAACTATTCCTAAATTCTTTAATTATCACCCTCACAGCCAATGCAATATTAATCATAGAGTCTACAGTAACTACAAAGGCAGATGAACTGACTTTGCTGAGAACTACTTAATTGAGGGAAAATATACTTGATATGACTGTGATACGATATGTGGTTCACCCAGCTGTCACACATGATTGTGGCTAATTTTAGCTAGGTGGCTAACGCTAGCGTTAGCTAAGTGGCTAACATTAGGGGTTAGGGGTTAAAGTTAGGAGTTAGGTTAAAGGGTTAAGGTTAGGGGAAGTGTTGGCTAACATGCTAAGTAGTTGCAAAGTAGCTAAAAATTAACAAGTAGTTGTAAAGTTACTAATTAGCTCAAATGCTAAAGTTGTCCGTGATGAGATTCAAACACGCAACCTTTGGGTTGCTAGACGTTTGCGTTATACGCCTACCCATCCACCCCTTAAGTAACCTTTTGTCGTATGTAACCATACCAAAAATAACATATCATACTAATTTGAGTGTCCCGGATTCTCATTTACTATGTCTATAAGATCAGGCTGCGAAAGACCCTTCCATTGGGAAAGTGGGATACCTAGTCAGTTGTACAACTGAATGCCTTCAACTGAAATGTGTCTTCCGCATTTAACCCAACCCCTCTGAATCAGAGAGGTGCGGGGGGCTGCCTTAATCGACATCCACGACACCCAAGGAACAGTGGGTTAACTGCCTTGATCAGGGGCAGAACGACAGATTTTTACCCTGTCAGCTCGGGGATTCGATCCAGCAACCTTTTGGTTACTGGCCCAATGCTCTAACCACTACCTGCCTCCCCATTTGTCTCACAGTGGTATGTCATTCATTCAGAGACGAATGTGGATGCATTCTCCTGTCACCACTTCTCTGATCGACACCGCCTGAGCGGTGAGGTTTGCGATAATCAGATTTAATAACTTGTTGTGACAGCAACATATCAAACTAGATTAGATATGACAAGTTCATTTCCAATAATCCCAGTCACATTTTGCAACAATTTAAGATATAGATATTTACATGTATTAATATTAGTTATCTTATCTTAACTGAAATGGTTTAGGCAATACTGTGTACAGTGTTTTTGCAGTACTGTTACACCCTGATCTGTTTCCCCTGCATTTGTGATTGTCTCCACCCCCCTCCAGGTGTCGCCCGTCTTCCCCATTAACCCCTGTGTATTTATACCTGTGTTCTCTGTTTGTCTGTTGCCAGTTTGTCTTGTTTGTCAAGCCTGCCGACCTGTACTTTTGCCCCACCTCTGGATTATTGACCTCTGCCTACCCTGAGCCTGTCTGCCGTTCAGTACCATGGACCCACCTCTGGTTTATTGACCCCTGCCTGTCTTGACCTGTCTATTTCTTGCCCCTGTTGGATTATTAAACCATTGTTAATTCGACGTTGTCTGCATCTGGGTCTTACCTTCATACCTGATAGTATGTAGACTGACCTGTGTGAAGCTTGCCACAGTAAAGATTAGCCACAATAGTGGAATTTGCAGTTTGCCTTAAAAAATAAATGTCCCCCTTCAAAAATTATTTAACCGGATACAACTAGTGGAATCATGTCATATCTGGACTAGATAATGCTAATAAAAGGTCCGAATTTTATTACATAAATTAAACAAAAGACAATCATTTGTAAAAATCTGACACTGTGGATGTATTAGACTTTAGAATTGCATTGAGGGCATACTTAAATGCATTGTACAGCCTTACCCTAATTTATGGACAAACGATCCATAGGTATCAGCCTACTCATTGACACCAGCAGATTACAATTCTGAAGAGTTTACACAAATATTAGCATCGTAACACTTACAGTTGAAGTCAAACGTTTACATACACTTAGGTTGTAGTCATTAAAACTCATTTTTCAACCAAGTCGGTTAGGACATCTCCTTTGTGCATGACACAAGTCATTTTTAGAACAATTGTTTACAGACAGAATATTTCACTTATAATTCACTGTATCACAATTCCAGTGGGTCAGAAGTTTACATACACTAAATTGACTGTGCCTTTAAACAGCTTGGAAAATTCCAGTAAATTATGTCATGGCCTTAGAAGCTTCTGATAGGCTAAATGACATCATTTGAGTCAATTGGAGGTGTACCCGTGGATCTATTTCAAGGCCTAGCCTCAAACTCAGTGCCTCTTTGCTTGACACCAACAAACTAACATGGTCCAAGCACACCAAGACAGTCGTGCAGAGGGCACGACAAAACCTATTCCCCCTCAGGAGACTAAAAATATTTGGCATCGGTCCTCAGATCCTCAAAAGGTTCTACAGCTGCACCATCGAGAGCGTCTGTAGCGCAAGGCACTACAGAGGGTAGTGCGTACGGCCCAGTATGTGCGTATGGCCCAGTACATTATCAGGGCCAAGCTTCCTGCTATCCAGGACCTTTATACCAGGCGGTGTCAGAGGAAGGCCCTAAAATTGTCAAAGACTCCAGCCACTCTAGTCATAGACTGTTCTCTCTGCTACCGCATGGCAAGTGGTACCAGAGTGCCAAGTCTAGTCTCCTGAACATCTAATCAAATGGCTACCCAGACTATTTGCATTGCCCCCCCTCTTTTACACCGTTGCTACTCTCTGTTGTTATCATCTATGCATAGTCACTTTAATAACTCTACCTACATGTACATACAACCTCAACTAACCGGTGCCCCCGCGCACTGACTCTGTACCGGTACCCCCCTCTATATAGTCTCGGTATTGTTGTTTTACTGCTGCTCTTAATTACTTGTTACTTTTATTTCTTATTCTTATCCATATTTTTTAAAACTGCATTGCTGGTTGGGGGCTCGTAAGTAAGTATTTCACTGTAAGGTCTAATGGAATTTCATTTGATTTGATTTGATTTGATAAAAATCTGTCCGTTTAAGCTATGGATACATGATCCAACTGAAGGTCCCCAGTACCAGTTGAAAAAATTGATGGAAGTATTTATGAAGACTGTTTAGTACCAAAAAAATAATGGGTTAAATACATGTAAAACAAAAAAATATATATATATATATATATATATATATCTTATACTGTATATCTCAGATATAGGACAGACACTTCAGAACAAACTCCTTTCGATTTTTGGGAGTACTAACTGTTGTTCCATGTAATGAATCTGTTATTAAATGTGTTTTTATGGGCTGATAGCAGTTAAGGCCAAAAAAAATGCTTCATCAAATAATTTTGTAATATATTTTTGGAATACTTAAAGGGGTCTTAAAATTCAAAATGCCCGGCGTAGACAGGGCTTGAACCACAGGCTGTTCAGGCTTTGTTGCAGACCAGTCCGACCTCCCCTGATTCTACTACTCTTGGTCATGTTGAGCAATTGATTAATAAAACAGGTGTGGTAGAATGGTGATTGAACAAAAGTCTGCTCATGCTGTGGCTCTGAGAGCAGGGTTAGCAACCCTGACAAATACTGTAGGAAATGACATACTGTTAGGAAAATACCTGTTGAAAAAAGTCACAAGATGTGCTTATGAATATAAACACTATATTTCAAAGAAGATCAACATAACTTCCACTTAGTTCTCTCTTTGTGATTTCAGCGAATTCCAATGGTGAGGAGCATCAAGTCTCAAGGATCCAGACTTTCAACTCCTGAAAGACAAAGTTAAACCTCTGAGATTCAAGCACCATCTACAATTCATTAGATGACTTCATTCATGAAATGATTCATTCAAAATGAATGATTTCACAACAGGCATATCATAAAATGACCACTCAGCTAGATCTTTCTAAACAAATCAAATTGTATTTGTCACATGCGCCGAATACAACCTTACAATGAAATGCTTACTTACAAGCCCTTAGCCAACAATGCAGTTTCAAGAAAAATACCTAAAAAAAGTAACAAACAATTAAAGAGCAGCAGTAAAATAACAATAGTGAGACCTTATACAGGGGGTACCGGTACAGAGTTAATGTGAGGAGGCACCGGTTAGTCGAGGTAATTGAGGTAATATGTGCATGTAGGTAGAGTTATTAAAGTGACTATGCATAGATAATAACAGAGAGTAGCAGCAGTGGGGGGGGGGGGGGGGGGGGCAATGCAAATAGTCTGGGGTAGGCATTTGATTAGATGTTCAGGAATCTTATGTCTTGGGGGTAGAAGCTGTTTAGAAGCCTCTTGGACCTAGACTTGAAGCTCCGGTACCACTTGCCGTGCGGTAACAGAGAGAATAGTCTAGTCTGGTGTAGCCATTTGATTAGATGTTCTGGAGTCTTATGGCTTGGGGGAAGAAGCAGTTTAGAAACATCTTGGACCTAGACTAGGGCCTTCCTCGGACACCGCCTGGTATAGAGGTCCTGGATGGCAGGAAGCTTGGCCCCGGTGATGTAGTGGGCCGTACGCACTACCCTCTGTAGCCTTGCGGTCGGGGCGGCTGAGCAGTTGCCATACCAGGTAGTGATGCAACCAGTCAGGATGCTCTCGAACAAGTACTTTGTTTTCTATCAACTTATATATACTAATGTACTCAAGTTTTTTGAAAACCTTTCAGAATTCTAGTCTCTTGTTGTCACGAGTACGCTGATACCCCAATTCATGGACCCAAGGTAAGGCTGTACAGTGAATATAAGTATGCCCCCAATGCAATTCTAATGTATAATACATCCACAGTGTGATTTCAAATTATTTGGACTTTTTATGTGCCAAATTAACTAATTGTCTTTTGTTGAATTTATATAAAAACATTCTAACCATGTTAATCTTATCTAGTCTAAATATGGTATTATTCCACTATTTGTATCACTTTCACAGCTACCCTAACCATTTAAATTGTATTTTTATTTAACCAGGTATGTTGACTGAGAAAACATTGTCATTTAAAGCAATGACCTGGAGAATAATTACAGGGGAGACGAGATGAATGAGACAATTGGAAGCTGGGGATAATTAGGTGGCCACTAGGGTCAGAATGGGAATTTAGCCAGGACACCAGGGTTAACACCCCTAGTCTTACGATAAGTGCCATAGGATATTTAGTGACCACAGAGAGTCAGGACACCTGTTCAGCGTCCCATCCGAAAGACCCTACACAGAGAAATGTACTCAATCACTGCCCTGGGGCATTGGGATCTTTTTTTCTTCAGAGAAAAGAGTGTCTCCTAATGGCCCTCCAACACCACCTGGTCTCCCATCGAGGGACTGACCTGGACACACCCGGCTTAGCTTCAGAGGCAAGCCAGCAGTGAGATGCAGGATGGTATCAACTTCAGTGAGGTAGGGACGTCCCCAGATAGCATGGACCATAAAGAAGACGGAGTGTTCTGATTGGCCCTGAAGCCTTCAGAGCAAGTCTCAAAGCCCCCCCTGTAGAAATAGGCGGGGTTTATAACTTTGTGGCTGTGGTAACTAGTGACGACCCTCCCGCGATGTACCAGTAATACAAAACTCAATATCTTCTCAGAAACCAGTGTGCTTCTCAAAACCTCCAGCAGAGGACGACACTTTCCATCTTTATTTTGGAGCGTGGTCTACGCTGCTCTTCATTGGAAGGGCAAACTGCAGTTTTATGGTGAAGATAATGACACTGTCATGTCATGACGAGTTACTAGTGTGATGATCATGTGTAATTAATCACCCGATGCGCATCATGGGGACCAAATAAAGGAACATTTCCAGATAAAAAGCATGCTGCTTGGACATGATGGCACTGCGACTCAAAGTCCGTATCTGACCAATTAAGGGTTTTGAGGACTGTTGAATTGCGGGAGTTTCTGCAGGATGAGGAATAAATTAGGCAGATCATCAGATTCAGCCAAAATATCTTTTCCCTTTATTTACTGAAAATCTTACACACCGTTTGATGTTACTCTGTATATAAAGAGTGTTTTGTTTCTTGTGTTTTAGTGATGCAACTTTTTATTCACTTTAGAATGGGTATATATGATAAGATATGACAACATTTTGGGGGGGAATGTCATTCGGGGGAAAAGGAGACTGTATGGTCTCCAACAGTAGATTGGCAGAGACCAGTCTCTCTCATGAGCCCGAGCTCAGCACTGGTAAGCTATGGTTAGCCAAGAAGTACCAGAAACTGGAGAAACTTACCAATATCATCCAAGCCAAACATAACCAACTTGATGAGTTTGAATGTCACATTTTTTATATTATTTTAGGGAACATTAAAGTTCCAGAATGCTTGTCATTCTCTCCAACTGCTTCAGCAATTTTGTCAGTTAGTCAAAACCGTGTTTATGCCCCTTTTATTATACAAATATACTGTTGCCTTTAGTAGTTTTACTAGAGAAACATAGCCTTCACATGGTCCAGTGGCTTCTCCTGAAGAAGCTGGCCCACTCTGAAGAAGAATGTGCAGTAAGGCTGGAATAATTGTGTAACACAAATGATCAATTAAGCAATCATATTCCTATCCTCTGAGTGTAATAGTAGACAATACCAACATTTTGTGTCTTTCTATCTTAAAGGCTCTCTCACAGAAATTCACAGATGGGAGAATATCCCTAGAGCATTTTGTGGAGTCCTGTCAAAGATCTTGTAAGGTGTGAGGTCCTGTCAAAGATCATGTCCGTCTGGTTCAGGCAGAGAAAATCCAAGAGTTTATCAAGCTGGAGAGAAACCCAAAAGGCCCACTGAGAATCACAATAGTAGGGAGCCTCCATCAGTTGACTTGCCCCTGAGCCCCCCTCCTAATATCTGCCATGTTTTCTATGGTCTCACCTCTGCTATTATTCTGCCTAACGTCTAAAACTCCTTCAGCTCTGCTCCATTCCACTGCCGGATGGGTCCATATCAACCGCCCGAGTGACCACATCAACAGTGCTCAACTTGAGGCCTACAGCCTTGCCTTTTGACACTGGCCAGCCTGTAGGCCTTAGAGTGTATGGAAAGGGTCATACTCCCAGTTTGCCAGCCAGACCTGTACGTCTGCAGCGACTCAACAACATACAGCCTAGACATCATCAGCAGGACCCATCTCCACATTGACACTGTTGGATAGAAAGGGCATCAACAGTTACTCTCTGGACTATAATGAATTTATGTACTTTATGATTGTCTGTAAAATAGCACCACATAGTTGATACAAGTCGATTAAGAAGGGTGAATAAAGACAACACCTTATGGGTTTAGTTTTATATCCAGGCTCCCCTAAAACATGTCACAGCATACTGTAGGCATCAATGCTTTCTTGGGGTAGGAAAACCCTGAACTCACTGTGCTTCAGTGCAGTAGGTCACAAGGTGTACTTAAACTCTTCACCTAGCTACACTTGATGTCTCAGATCATCCTCTCTCCACAGAGACTCCTGCCAAGGTCAGCCAAGGACCACGTCTGGAACTGTCAAACTGCAAGCTTTTTCAAGTCTCTAAATCACAGGTTCTCTATACTTTTTATTACATCCAAACCTAATGTTGATTCATTGTTCCTAAAATTCATAATGAAAGCACAGTTGCCTGATTCCATTGAATGACTAACACTCTGCCTATCGTACTCAGTGGTTGTCATTTGTTCCCCATGTTATGTGGATCACCAGACCAAGGATTCGCCTGGTCAGCCATAAGGTTAGCCAGACTGCCATCTTGCCTAATCAAGCTCGCTGTACTTATTAGCTGTCAGAGAGGCCAGTGAGTTTACAGGAGCTGATTAGTGATGCAGTGGATGTGAAGGCCTTTGTTTGACAGCTTACTTCTGTTACAGCTATGTCAGCAGCCTCTATTGTCCTAAGCGACTGTAATTGGGCAATTTTCTCATCTGTCAGCTAATCATCATGCGTCTGTCAACTCCACATCTCCGTGTCTCTCCTTGATCAGTTGAAGTCAATGGGCTCCAGTTATTTTATATCAATGGGCGAGCACTATACAATTTGTAGGCCACAGATGACCCTACAAATTATCACAATTACTAAAGGAATTTGGATTTAATGACACTGTCCCATTACTGAAAGGTATCTGAAAGGAACCTCTTCAATGCACAGCAATACCAAATAAGGCTATCATCTTAAATAAGGAATACATCTTCATGAGGGTGTTTTTATTTCTTTCCAAGAACAACTAGCTATGTGTATTTGAATAATGGAGTATCTGCGTCACTCTGCATTGGTAAAGTATGTATTGGGTGACTCTTAGAGGTGTTTCATTGTGTACGAATACATATGGGGAAGCTTTGGCTGACCTAGTTCTGTGAACATTTTCAAACTAACAGGCACCTGTGGTCTGCATTCCAAATGGAACCCTATTCCCCATGGGCCCTGATCAAAAGAAGTGCACCCCTGCTCTGTACTGGTACACCCTGTATATAGCCATGTTATTTCATTTTTACTTGTTATTCACTGTGTACTAATTCCTCGTGTCACTATTTCTATTTTTACTCTGCATCGTTGGAAAGGGACCCGTAAGTAAGCATTTTACTGTTAGTAAACAATAGGTGTAGACTAAGTATGTTACAAATAAAAGTGATTTGAATAGGTAATAGGGGTGTCATGTGACACACCTCTGAACACTAAGCAGAAAAAGGCAACCACAGACAGCTATTCTGAAATTCTGTTATTTTACTAATGAAAAAAATATTTTACTTCTAAAATAACATAACAGGACATAATAAATAATATATTTAGCTCATCCTATATTCATAATTATTTTAGACTCTTCAAGGCTTGGTCCAAAATTGCAGCCACTGCATATCAGCAGTAATAAAATAATATCCAACAACTTCACATACAGTTGCAAAATGCAGAGTACCACCTCCTTATTTAAAAGTGAATGGTTATGACATTGCATTGCTTACTAGAATGTTGGATTATTTGTTATGAATACAAAACCACCAGGTTCATGGATATTTTGTGGTAAAGTTCTCATACGTTTCAAATAGGTATTATAAATAACACAACTTAAATAACATTTGAAGGTCACATTATGCACCTTATCGACCAGCGAGGAAGCATAATACAGTATCCCTAACCTAAACGCAGGTTAGATAAACCACTATCAGGCCATTCATTCCATTACTGAGTCACAAAGTTGCATCAATAGTCTCTGTGTGGCCCATGGTCTTGCTGTCTGGGACAAGGCATCATGGAGACACGTTGGGTCACACATCCCAGCACGTACTTTCCTGTACAGAAGTTGTAGCTCGTAGCTTGATTGTCAGTCTGTTTGTGCTATCATGCCAACTCCTTGTCACTCAAACATATCAGGGACCAGGCTAATACTTGTGTGGTTCCTCCTTTAGGTGAAAATGTACTCTGCCTATACAGGCGATCATGGCTTGAACATCATAGTCAGTAGGAGAAATCCACACAGCAGTTAGTCAGGATGAGACAAGTTAGATAGGAGACTCCCAGGACTGCTGTGCTCTCATCACGTGTTTCTTGATTTGCTCATATGTGACAAACATTACTATGTTCCAGGAGGCAAGACGAAGGAAAGAAGGCATGAACCTGGAGGGGAAGGAGAATCAGAATATTTAACCAAGCAGAACAATTTGCTTAATTCACTGTTCATATCTAGGAATCTTGATTCAGCCAAAGATTATTTGAAAGCAATTGGAATTTAGAAATGGCTTTTGATTACTACACACCCTTTATAGAAGGCTTTGGGTCCCTCATTTCTCATCATCATAACAGCACAGTTAATAGCACCGTTGTATTTTCCAGCTGTAGAGTTCATGAACCGGGTCTTCACTACATCTACAGGAGACGCCACAATAGTGGTGATGAAACCAGCACTGAAGGCTGCTGTGAAATGGCAGGGAAGGTTATCTGAAAAAACAACAAATCACTTTGAAGTACTTGAAACGATTCAAATGTACCCTGTGTGGTGTAAAACAAATCACATGCCTGCTTACCAGTCATGATGTTATACTGCAGGATAAGTTCCTTGATGATGTCATAAGTCACCAGCTCCGAACAGTTCACTATGGCGTTACGAGTTATGTTTGGGCCACAACCTGAAGGAAAATTATGAATGAAACTGGTAATTACAATTACAGAATCATCTTTTTTTTATTTATTTTTTTTATCTTTATTTAACTAGGGAAGTCAGTTAAGAACAAATTCTTATTTTCAATGACGGGCTAGGAACAGTGGGTTAACTGCCTTGTCAGCTTGGCGATTCGATCTTTTATGCACATAAAGCAAATGTTCCTAATTGGACTGAAATTCAGACTGCACTAGGCCTACCTTTCCAGAGCCCTCTGATGCCCTCAGTCCTGGCGATCGTCCTGTAGGCATCCATGGTGCCGCTATATCTCTTCACCCCCTCCGCTTCTGCTCCCCTGACTTGAGCCTGGAACCGCACTTTCACCACATCTGTTGGCTGAGCAAAGGCTACTGCCATGGCCCCGGTCGTACAGCCTGCCATCAGCCGACTCCCAATGCCTGCATCTATGAGAGTAGAGAGGAGTAGCGAGGATGAGAGATGCAGTCATAAAACACCAAGCCACATTCTTTCAGCCACATTCATGATATTCTACTTGCACTAAATCAGATAAAAATATAATTGAGAGATAAATAAAATGAAAATGTCTGTTAGGTTACATACTGTCTGTTCCCCGGGTGTAGAACTGCTTCATGGAGTCATAGAGGCCGATGCGGACCGAGGCAAAGCTCATCTGTCTCTGGAGACCTGCCACCAGGCCATTGTAGAGGCTCCTGGGCCCCTCTGTCTTCACCATGGTGTTGATGGTGCCAAACACACCTCTGTACTTCACCACCATCTTCCCTTCAGAGGACTTGGACTCGCCCTGGATCTAAGACAGACAAACACAAGTGTTTATTCATCTTTGTATTTAAAGTAATCCTAGTGACACAATTCAATCAAGACAGAATACCTTTACATAATTGTTATGTAGAACATGACAACATTGCAATGACCATACTAACATACCACTTAAGTGTACATGTCCAATACATTGCATCGTTCTAAATAGTATACTAGTGAAGATAATGGAACAGAAACCATTACTTACTTTTTAAGCATAATCATGGTTGCAAAAATCACTTTACTGTATGTAAAGCATGTGCACCCTCTCACCTGCAGCCTAACTTTAGCTGTGTCCAAAGGGAAGGTGATCAAGTCAGCAAAACAGGCTGCAGTTCCAGCGCCAAAGAACTTAACAGCAGCTGTAGGGGCCAAGTCTGTGGGCTTCACTCCAGCCATGACTGAGATGGTGCAGATAATTTCCCAGAGTACTGAAGGTCTTACACATACAGAAGATATAACGTAGTTTAATAGGTTTTGTCCATTCCTAAAGAGCAAATAGTAAGTAATCAGAATGAATCAAGGAACACAAATGTGCACTGTCCCTGTAGAAATAAAAATAAACTCAATGATGGCTTTTTAGTCAATATTCATTGAATGATTATTGTAAGCACCCCAAATCTTACTTACTTAGACAGATGCAAGTGATGTTCAAGTTTCAGGTATTGGAAAGTTATCTTTATGAATGTAAGATCCTCTTGTCTTTTGTTGTTCCATAAAATTGCTCCAAAAAAGCATACCACCGCCTGTGAAACATACGAACATGAAACTAATATGAAAGAAAATACTTTGGCATGCCCTGTAAGCATGTGTAAAATTAAAATAAGCTTTTAAAATGTGTAGTACAATTTAGGTCATATCTCAAATTCTAAATGGAAGCTCTAGATAAATGTTAAGCAGACATTAGATGGGCAAAATGGATATTGAACAAACTAGCAATACAACAAATATTGGTATAACATTAGGCTTACCTGATTGGAATGAAAAGTACTGTAATCCAAAATTTGAATTGGGAGGTTCTATTGAGGAGCACTGGCTTGAGAGAGTTAGGATTTGATTCTCACGCCCTGGGGTGGGTGTGGATTATTATAGCCTGCCCATCCCTTGTCACACATAGTTCCATGACATACATTGACCTGAAAAGTATGCGTAAGCGCGTGTCGCACATGAGATATGTTGACACATGGCTGGCTCAATGATTTGTCTAGTATGCGATGACAATGATCCCATTTTGTTATCGATTCAAACCAAATGAGTCAAGATCCCACACTTTCAACTGCATTTAGCTTTTTTTGATAAAAAAAAAATTACTCCAAAAATGTATATTCAAACCATGATGAAAGTTCATATAAACTATTTCTCCCTTTTGGGAGTACAAGACAGTATGTGATATTATGTCAGTCAGCCTCAGTTCTGTTGAACCTTAAAAAAACATGCATTTAATTATATCTGCGCAAAAATGCAACACTCTTTGATACATCATTTATTATGTAATTGGTGATTTTCAGTTTACAATGAACAGCCGATATGCAAGATACAGTAGTTGTCTTAAACTGAAAAGGTATTACATCCAATGAATTTCATTGCAGCAGGGAGCCAAGGCAATAAGACTTGTTAAAATAGCACAGAGCTAATTTAGACTTTATAATAATTATGTAACACTCCATAATTATATAAAAACACCCATGCCCCCATCCGCTGAGCCAATCCATACATGTCCCTGAGAGGCTGTGTGCCTGAGCTAGTGCATGTTTTCACTGTCAGAAGTTCCTACAGTCTCTGGTTTCAGGAACAGAAGCGGCTCTTGAATAGTGTGTGACTGCCTGGTGACGCAGAGAATAGAACAACATACAACTATTACATACATATCCTAACACCAGCCCATTACCGTGACAGCTGCTGAAATCCAAACAAAGGTGACGTCACTTTAAGAACAAACTGTTCATCAGTTTGTTGGAAAAACAAGGACTACTGGACAAGGGGGTCAAAACTTGATACCCTTTTGACTATTAGAAAAAATGTTTTCCCCTGTGACAATAATCCTTAAAAGGCTATGGGAGTCTCCCACATCAGTGATCATGGGTGCACACCTAATAATAAATAAATAAAATATCAGTTACACTGGCAAAACCATTTAATTTATAAAAACAATAGAAAAACTACTTAAATGAAATGTACATATTCTTTACATAATTAGAAAGCACTGTCCATGAGCTGCCACTTATGTAATCAAGATGTGTGGTCATTCATAAACCTTTAGAAAACATACACCCAACCGTATATACAGCACGACACACAATATCAAATAGCATTTAGAGAAAGTGCTAATGTTAGTCTTTAAAATGAGATGCAAATATCTTTGCTATTCTCTTGGTCTCTTCTTTCTTCGTGGACGACGGTGGTATATTAGGCCTGGGACGAGGAACGCGCCGACAGAGAATCCCATGTCTAAGAGAGCTCTTTTTCTGCAAAAAAGAGATTCAATCAATTGTTTAGCATAGAAACTGGCCTATTGTTCCTAGTTTGCAAGCAAACAAAATGCATCATTAGGCTTTAAATTGAGATACTGGGAGATAAAACATGTGAAAACGCAAAGATTTAAATGTCTACCATTGTGTGTTAATGAGTCAGTCCTTTCTCCATCAAATAGAACCAGCCCCACATTGGTCAAATACGTACAAATATGTGATCAATCACGATGAACTCTACTCTTAAAAGGGCTGGTCAGATGTTTGTTTTAATATTAGCACAGAGTGACTAGCTGGAACTAGTTTCCTTTAGCATTGAGTGACTTGCTGGAACCAGTTCTCTGACATGTCCTGCGAACTCTGTAGTCCCACTGCGTGATAAACAACTGCACCTCCACACCCCCTTCTTGAAACTGGATACATGCCAGTCTGACGCAGGGGCCCGGACAAGCAGGCATACCTCCCTATCACCACAGTTGCCCTTTAGTTATTTAAGTTAAGTTATGAGCCAAACCATAATGATTATTCTCATTAGAACAACTTCTGAGCTATTAATGATAAAAGACAAGAAATGTTGATTTCTCACAAATAGTAGGCCTAAATCTCCCATAGCCAGACTGCCAAGTGTGTTACCACACAGACAGACATATCAGCCCAGTGACTGTGACCCCACAGTTAAAGGTCAACACAACGCTGAGACGGAAAGACACTCAGGGTTCTTGTTTTATGATATTTCAGTCAATGGCATGTGGAGCGCCCTGAGTTTCTCCCTCTCTCTAGAGATGAGCTTAACGGTTATTTTCTCCTTAGCTCAATAGCAATGCAACCATTTGAGAGAGATCACCCCACTGCTAAAGACTAATCCTCAGGGCAGGAAAAACAGTTCCTCATGATAAAAGCCCCCCACCGTAGAAGTATATTTTAAAGAAGGCGGTGGCCTCTTATACTACTAGCTGCTGCACTGGCTCAGTTCTCGCAGTCGCTAGAGTGGCTCAGTTCTCGCAGTCGCTAGAGTGGCTCAGTTCTCGCAGTCGCTAGAGTGGCTCAGTTCTCGCAGTCGCTAGACTGGTCTAGACTGGTGCACTCTTGGACGCCCGAGTGGCACAGAGGTCTAAGGCACAGCATCACAGTGCTAGAGGCGTCACTACTGTCCCGGATTTGATCACGTGCTGTATCACAACCGTCCTTGATCGAGAGTCCCATAGGGCAGTGCACAATTGGTCCAGCGTCATCTGGGTTAGGGGGGGTTTGGCTGGAGGGGCTTTAGCTGGCTCATCTCGCTCTCTCAACTTCTTGGGGCAGGCCGGGCGCCTGCAGGCTGACCTTGGTCGTCAGTTGAACGGTGTTTCCTCTGACACATTGGCGTGGCTGTCTTCCGGGTTAAGCAGCCCGGTGTTAAGAAGCGCAGTTTGGCGGGTCATGTTTTGGAGGATGCATGACTCGACCTTCGCCTCCCGAGCCTGTTGGGGAGTTCAGCAATGAGACAAGATCGAAATTGGGGAGAAAAAGGGGGGAAAATTCACACAAAAAAATAAGACGGGTGCACTCTGTGTGACTCCTATACTGGCCCCCTTTACTCGCCGACATCCAAGCTGGACGAGGAATGGCACAGTGACCTATTAGTAGCTATGTCCTCCTTTGGCATTGGTATGACAGAATATTAGCACTGGAAGATGATGACTTGGCAACTTCAAGACTGTAGAGACAGTTTCCTTATTAGTCAGCAGCGTGCGCCTGATAGAATGAATGACGCAATATTCTGTAACCCATGGCTTATAATGCAACAATCAATCATTTTAGTGGAATTTGCTACTACTCTAAATGTTGATCTGTGTCTCAGTTACTCATGTCTAGACTTACAAAAACCTGTTATAATAGGATATTCAGGCTCAACCCAGAAGCAGAAGAAAAGCAGATTGAGGCAGAGAGAGAAAGAGGGGACAGGGCTGGTACTGTACTTACTGGGTCAGAAGAGGCCAGGGGGAAGACAGGTGCTATGCGTAGCGCTCTCATAGAAGCCTCCATGTTGTGAGATGAGAGGAAGAAATTAGGGATCTCCACAGGGTCAGAGCTGGACAAAAGGCAGTTAAGGAACAAGCAAAAACCAAGCATGCAGGTACTGTATTTATTCTTGGGTCCATGTTAAAACTGTAAAAAAAAAAGCTCAGCTTCAGCTAAACAGTTAGAATAACAAAGAGGTAAGAAACCAACGTTGACAATGCAAGGATACTGTTTAGACTTCCTGTTGTCTTCTTTGTGTAGGAACGTTTCTGGCTGATATGTGTCAGATGTGACAACAACATGTTCTGTGTCCTCTTCTGAGAAAGCAGCTGTGTCGTACAACAACCCGGAGGTCTCAACCTCTGACAGAACATCTCTGTCACCAGGAACCCTGCTAGCAGTCTCTCCACTACACAATAAGGACTGTTCGTGTAGAGCAGCAGGGATGGACTCCTGATGTAGTGCTGCCTCATTGTCAGAGGTTTGGAGTGTCCTCTCACCATCACTCACCGTGTCTTCCTCCTCATCTGTGTCTGGTCCCTGAGAGAATTCAGAGTTAACATGTTGCTCCCTCTCCTCTAGTCTGCTGCCTATGGCCTCACTAGACCTCCAAGCCTGCAGGGTGTCAGTCTGCAGATCAGACCTCTCCCCCTCCTGTTGGGTGAGGCTAGGGTGGTAGGAGTAGTCCAAGGCTTGGCGCTCCTCTGGTGTCTCCAGACTCTCCAGAGAGGCTAGGTCTGGGTCTGACAGCAGGCTGGTCCAGGGGCTGGTTCTGTCTGTTAGAGATGCAAACTCATTCAGAGGCCTGGGCTCTACCACGGTCTCCTCATAATCTCCATCCTCTTCCTCCTCTCTGGGACCTCCTCCTTCATCAGCTTCAGATGCAGGGGCCTTGTCCTCCTCCTCTTCATCAGCCTGAGAATCACTGTGTTCCTGATACATACATGGTACAGGTGAAGGGACAGGAGACAAATCCTCCTGGGGGGAGCCTGATGCTTTATGGAAACATGGAGCACTCTGGGGGAATGTTTCATAGCCTTCGGGCAGGTGGTGGTCATCTGGAACAGGGGGAGTTGTTGAGCTGTTCTTGGGGCTAGAAGGTATTGTCTCCATGCGATGATGTCCCTGTAGATCTGGAGAAAGGAAAGAGATGTGTTGAGTGGCCTGACACTAATAACAGTATAATAAATTAACAAGGCAATCCCCAAGACGTAGACATGAAGTAACATATTTTGGATACCCTTTGAATAGGTATGCACCCCAAATCTCATCCTATTCCCTATATAGTGAGAGAAAAAAAAGTTCTGGGACACTGTAAAGTCCATGGAGAACAAGAACACCCCCTCCCAGCTGCCCACTACAATGAAGATAGGAAACACTGTCACCACTGATAAATCCACTATAATTGAGAATTTCAATAAGCATTTTTTTACGGCTGGCCATGCTTTCCACCTGGCTACCCCTACCCCGGTCAACAGCACTGCACCCCCCACAACAACTCGCCCAAGCCTTCCCCATTTCTCCTTCTCCCAAATCCAGTCAGCTGATGTTCTGAAAGAGCTTCAAAATTTGGACCCCTACAAATCAGCAGGGCTAGACAATCTGGACCCTTTCTTTCAAAAAGTATCTGCCGAAATTGTTGCCACCCCTATTACTAGCCTGTTTAACCTCTCTTTCGTGTCGTCTGAGATTCCCAAAGATTGGAAAGCAGCTGCGGTCATCCCCCTCTTCAAAGGGGGGGACACTCTTGACCCAAACTGCTACAGACCTATATCTATCCTACCCTGCCTTTCGAAGGTCTTTGAAAGCCAAGTAAACAAACAGATTACGACCATTTCGAATCTCCATACCCTCTCTGCTATGCAATCTGGTTTCAGAGCTGGTCATGGGTGCACCTCAGCCACACTCAAGGTCCTAAACGATATCTTAACCGCCATCGTTAGGAAACATTACTGTGCAGCCGTATTCATTGATCTGGCCAAGGCTTTCGACTCTGTCAATCACCACATCCTCATCGGCAGACTCGACAGCCTTGGTTTCTCAAATGATTGCCTCGCCTGGTTCACCAACTACCTCTCTGATAGAGTACCTCTGGCAGTCTCTATGGGGGTGCCACAGGGTTCAATTCTTGGACCGACTCTTCTCTGTATACATCAATGATGTCGCTCTTGCTGCTGGTGAGTCTCTCTCTACGCAGACGACACCATTCTGTATACTACTGGCCCTTCTTTGGCCACTGTGTTAACAACCCTCCAGGCAAGCTTCAATGCCATACAACTCTTCTTCCGTGGCCTCCAATTGCTCTTAAATACAAGTAAAATTAAATGCATGCTCTTCAACCGATCGCTGCCTGCACCTGCCCAACATCACTACTCTGGACGGCTCGGACTTAGAATACGTGGACAACTACAAATACCTAGGTGTCTGGTTAGACTGTAAAGTCTCCTTCCAGACTCACATCAAACATCTCCAATCCAAAGTTAAATCTAGAATTGGCTTCCTATTTCACAACAAAGCATCCTTCACTCATGCTGCCAAACATACCCTTGTAAAACTGATCATCCTACCAATCCTCGACTTCGGCGATGTCATTTACAAAATAGCCTCCAATACCCTACACAACAAATTGGATGCAGTCTATCACAGTGCCATACGTTTTGTCACCAAAGCCCCATATACTACCCACCATTGCGACCTGTACACTCTCGTTGGCTGGCCCTCGCTTCATACTCGTCGCCAAACCCACTGGCTCCATGTCATCTACAAGACCCTGCTAGGTAAAGTCCCCCCTTATCTCAGCTCGCTGGTCACCATAGCATCACCCACCTGTAGCACGCGCTACAGCAGGTATATCTCTCTGGTCACCCCCAAAACCAATTCTTTCTTTGGTCGCCTCTCCTTCCAGTTCTCTGCTGCCAATGACTGGAACGAACTACAAAAATCTATGAAACTGGAAACACTTATCTTCCTCACCAGCTGTCAGAGCAGCTCACAGATTACTGCACCTGTACATAGCCCACCTATAATTTAGCCCAAACAAATACCCCTTTCCCTGCTGAATTAATTGTATTTATTTTGCTCCTTTGCACCCCATTATTTTTATTTTTACTTTGCACATTCTTCCACTGCAAATCTACCATTCCAGTGTTTTACTTGCTATATTGTATTTACTTTGCCACCATGGCCTCTTTTTTGCCTTTACCTCCCTTATCTTATCTCACCTAATTTGCTCACACCATATAGACTTGTTCCTACTGTATGTTTGTTTTACTCCATGTGTAACTCTGTGTCGTTGTATGTGTCGAACTGCTTTGCTTTATCTTGGCCAGGTCGCAATTGTAAATGAGAACTTGTTCTCAACTTGCCTGCCTGGTTAAATAAAGGTGAAAAAAAAAAGTGCTATACTTTTGAACAGAGCCCTATGGGAATAGGCTGCCATTTGGGACTAATCAGGTGAAGAGCATCTCACCACTGATGAGGTTGTTAACCTCCCCAACCAGGCGGGTGGACTTGAGAAGGAGCTGGGAGGAGTCTGTGTCTGAGACCTGGTGCTCGTCCAGTCTGGAGCGCTGGCCCTGCTCACTTTGAGAGGGGAAGGTAGGGGTGGACAGCTTATGGCTGAAGTACCTCTGGATGTCATCCAACTCACTTAGGTTCTTCCTAGAACAAACACAACAAGCACATTCCTTATTGAAAAGTTACTTCGGTGACACTTTCTGTGTGGGTATACAGTAAACAGTCCAGCCCCCCCCTATGGGCCCTGGTCAAAAGTAGTGCACTACATAGGGAATAGGGTGTAATTTGGGATGTAGACCTAATGTCCCAATCATTTACCGGAGTGCTGAAAACAGAACGGAGCTGGAGGGATGGGCGTCCACCACAGCAGCACTGGTGGGGTGGCCCACTCCCCCCTCCTGAAGACTCTGGTGGTACAGTCGCACCCTGTCCATGTGCTCATCATGCCGGTCACTTTCACTGGACCTGAGACATCGGGGAGGAGGGGGAGAGCAGAAAGGGGGAGGAGGAGAGCAGGAGGTGGCGACAGGGAGAGGGGGATAGCAGAAAGGGGGAGAGCAGGGGGAGAGGAGACCAGAAAGAAAAAAAAGTAACACCATTACGAATTGTTGAAGTGGTTGTCCAAAGTGAATTTAGGGTAGGTTTGTATGATACCATACACTTTATGTTGCATCTCATTGAAATGGATTACTTGCTGTTAAAGAAAGAATTGTGAGGGACAGAGCTAGAGACGAGCTCTACAGTACCTTTCTGGCAGCAGCCTGTCAGAAAGGTGGGGTGTGGAGTTGATCCTCTGCTCTGTGTAGCGGCTGACGTGGGAGGGGAAGCTGCTGTATGTGGCTGTCGTGTGGTAATAGAGGGGCAGGGTCTGGAACAAAGCCTGACAAATAAACACACGCACCACGGCTGTTAAACCCACAAAGATATACAAGTAGTACAAAACACTGATGCACTCAAATCCTTTTGTGACCGCTATGAGCCATTCTGGCTCAGACAAAGGTACTTACCTACTTACTAAATGCTAAGATGCTTTAGGAAGAACTTAATACAGACTAACAGTGAAAGCCACTGCTGTACTCACTGAGGAGTCTTTGTTGCCGTCACACACAGCCTGTCTCTGACCCCGCAGCTCCTGGACTCCCTTAAGTGGGGAGACAGACACTTTGAGCTGGCCCTGGCACTGGCCATTGAAGTCAGTGATGTTGTACCAGCCACACACTGACTGGAAGCCTGACAGGAGAGGGGACAGGTCCACTGAGGCAAACCCAATCACCCGCTCCACATCTAACAAGACAAGACACAGGACTAATGAAGTGCATTAAACATTAAAACAACACTAACTTTATCCCCTTCAACAATTGTTGGTTGATAGCTAGAGTATTACTACATTGCTGTACTGTACCTCCTTTGTGCCAGACTTTGAACACCAGGGACTGTTGTGGATCCAGAAGAAGTTGCTTTGACAGCCTGTGATTATCAAACAGTATATTAGTTCAGCGTGACACGGTCTGACAGAGGGCATTCTAAACTAGGCATGTTCCAATAATATCAACAGCACATTTGTTCATAATCATCCAAACAATCCTTAATAACTTTTATATCTTTGGGCCCATTAAACCTGAATATTACATAAACAGTATGTGTTGCAGGGGTTAAAACTAAAATAAATACCATGACTAGAGATATCTCCCGCCAAAAAATCCATATTGCGATAAATTGGCTGAATTGATTCGACAACGATAAATAGAACAATACGTTAACATTAATGTGCACCAGTTTTTAAAATAAACCTTCATTTTATCTCCAATCTCTAGTATAGTCTACATATCGTAATGAAGGACATCAGCTAAATGCCTGCGATAAGTGATTTGTATTGTATCCCCTTTCATACCAAAAAGTAATGACCATCATGTTTTAAGGGAAAGAGGATGATTTTATAAATTTATTAAACTGAGTTTGACCAATTCCAGTCCTTTTCAATATGAAAAATTAAATAAAAAGAATCCATATGATGTAAATCTGTCTCAGTGACGGATAACTTTAACCCCTGAGTTGTCTAAACCTCTGAAGTAAGCTATAGATGGTACACAGGTAGTCTACCTGCACTCCTGCTGGTGGTCCCAGACGGGGCAGTGACTGTCTGCTATGAGAGCTGTGGTGACTGGTTCAGAGTCAGTCGTGACGTAGGACACCCAACAACTGGGCAGCCCTCCACTCCGCTCAGCTAGAGGACAGCCTGCCAAGGAGACGCAACACAACCATCAGACTCATCAACAAAGTGTTAAAGGACACAATCAAAATGGATGACCCTACTGGAAGGATGTGTCACAAATGGCACCCTATTCCCTATGAGCAATGGTCAAAAGTAGTGCACTAAATAGGAAATAGGATGCAATTTGGGAGGCAATCTGTGTACCTTTAAGACTGAGGTGCATAGCCCTGTCCACAGTGATGGTGACAGTGAACGTGTCCTCCATGCTGACCTCGAAGGGCTGTGAAGGCTCTACACTCACTGAGGACTTGGTCTGGTGTCTGCTGGGTGTTCCAGACTGTCTGGACACAGATGCTGTGGATGAAGGGACTCCCTGCCCTCCCTCCTTCTCCTCTCCCTGGCTGTCACAGTTCTCCTGGTCCTGGCTGTCCATTCCTCCAGGTGTGTGCGCCTCTGGGAGGGATCCAGGGGTCAGGGTGATGTGGACCCTCAGGGCAGCTCCACTCAGATCTGGGGCGGAGCGCCTGAACAGGGGGTACACACCTACACAAACAAAACACTGGTGTGTTACTGATGACCCTTATGTAACATTATATTACAACATAGCATTTACAAAGGCTAGATAGTCAACGATTAGTTTGAGGTCGTCATCGACTGTTAGTTATATCAGTACTGTGCTATTTAGTATCTTGAAAGGAGCAAATAAAATGTCTTATTTTTTTACTAAATGTATTATTAGTATTACGTACCACTGAGATTCAGCTTGTGCCTTGCCATCTTGGCCAGGGAGGAGAGGTCCACGAAGGCTGAGCCCACCAGCCGGTCCATGTCATGAGGCCTAGGTCTCCTGTCCTTCCCAAAGGCCACCCACACCTGAATCTCAAGTTTCTCCTCCCGGAGGTACCACAGCAGGGGCTGGCTGCTCCTCAGCTCCACAGTCCTGCTTCCTCTGAAGGCCACCGTGGCCAGGCCCTCTTCCCCTCCACCTCCCTCCTCCACAGACAGGCCAGGGTGTCTGAGCTGGGAGCAGAAGGCCTCTCCGTCGTAGAGTTTATATCTAAAGTAGCAGTAGGTGGAGCGCTGCAGCTCGCTGTGTCCAGGCAGGAGGAGACAGTGGACAGGCAGCCAAGCTCTGGGCATGGACATGGTCAGGGACACCATCCTTGGAGTCTCAGCCCACATATCTCCCTCATTGGGTAGCTCCTCTTCCTCCTCCTCCCTCCCCACCTCCCAGCCCAGGCCCTGGGCGGCAGTGATGACCCTCTCTCTATCTGCATGGTGTGCAAAGTTGATGGAGATGTCCAGGCCGCCCACGAATATGTGATGTCTGGGAGATGAGGTCAGGTCCTTCGGCAGAGACACTCCAAACCACCCACTGATCCCTGGGAATTTACAACACGTTAGCAGTCTGTTGGTTGGTAAAGACTGACCCACTGACCTTATAACAGCACTGACTGAGTGTATTATACAGCATACTGAACCTGTTCTTTTATGGATGAGATCAGCCAGCTGAATTCTCACTGTACCCAACAGAGTATTCTTTGATCTCGGGCTGACCATCACTGCAGTAATAAAACACACAAAATGCATAAATACATAAATCCCACTGGATCAAGTTTCCATCATTGTTACATTAGGAAGATGAGCAAACTGTGAAATTAAATTGTATAATAATATTTCCTTGTAACAATTGACGTTAAAACACAACTTGTAGGATCGAGTACTTGAGCTGCAGTGAACCCATGATTGTCAATTGGATATATTAAATGTCTGATATGGCTTTTGTTTACAATTGCACCCAATAAATACCAAATAAACAAATAAAACCATTCATGCACAGTATTCTGATTGTATGACTAAATCCCATTGCAGCTGCTTCCTCACCCATGCGACTGTCTCTATTCCAGACAGTGAAGACAGCTGTGGCCTCCTGCAGGAGCTCAGCCAGGCTGCAGGTCTCCCCAGAGCTCCTCTGGACCTGTATGAACCAATTAATTAATTAAATTCTTGTTTTATTGTCCCATAGGAAAACTTGTGACAACAACACAGGCATTCATCTACATCATGTGAGTTCCATCACCTGCAGCTCACAGGGGAACTCGGTGTGGTGGTCAAACTCTGGGCAGAAGGTCCTGGCGGCCACACGGGTACTGCGCCTCTCCCTCTCAGGCAGGAAGGAGAGATGGGCAGTAACGTACACATTCACCCCAACATCAGCATAGTACTGAAACGTTTCATCTTGCTCTGACAAAGCCCTGTGGGAGTGTATGTTTGTTAGAAACAAATTGAGTTTAAATGCACATTTATTGTAAAGCACTAGGCCGTGTTACTGTAAAGCACTTTGTGACAGCCACTGACATAAAAAGGGCTTTGGTTTGATTGAACCAATTGAAATGCAGTGAATATTTATCAAAGCGTACTTGGAAAAGAGACCTAGGTCTCAATATGTCATCCCTGTTAAAATAGGTTAAATAAATAAAAAATGCAGAACATTCCAATGATTGGAATAGAGAGTGCGAGATGGCAGTACCTTGCTGCTGCCTGTAGTCCTGCTGCCCTGTGCACCTGAACCACCATGGTCACCACCCGAGAGGCAGCCCCCCCACTCCTTACATCAGATATCAACGGACGTTGTTTGTAATGAACAAACACATCAAGCAATCCTTGGAGAGTACATACAACAAAGTTAACTGATCAAATACTGTATGTATGTAAGGAAAGTGTCTTGATTTCAGGTTTTGTAAGTACAGTACAGCATTGCCTGTGCGTGTTACCTGAGGGCTGAGGTTGGTGTCCAGCAGGGCTGTCAGTCCTGGGCATCAGCGGAAGGGAGAAGACCTGGGCTTCAGTGGGCTGTTGTCTCTGCATGGTCACCATGGCGCACAGCTTGGACAGGGGCAGCATCCCTTTAGCCACCAACTGGTCCCGGACATTTGGGTAATAGTACCTGCAAAGGTGGGTCAAATAAATTCCATTAAACCACCAGTCTAAAAAAACTATGGAAGCTTGAGTGCCAATCTGTTTGTGCTATCATGTCAACTTGACACCAAACATGGCTTGACAATGACAGCAATGGAGTTGACAAGAGCACAAACAGATCAGGGACCAGGCTAAAACAACGTTGCGTCGGGTATACTGGCCTCAAGTGGTCAGGAGAGACGTAACAGGTTCTGTCCCAAATGGCATTTAATTCCCTATATAGTGCACTACTTTTGACCAGGGCTCACAGACTGACCTGCACCACACTTCAAACGGGATGCCTCCTCCATTGGCCAGGCCCTGGCTGGAGAAAGAGCTGAGTAGCAGTCTCTGGACTGGGACTTCTACAGGAGCTAGCAGCAAGTGACTCTCACTGTGGCCAAACACTGGGTCAGGAACACACAGGGTAGTGGTGGTACGGAACTGCCTCAGATTCACACCTAGAGAGGAGAGAAATGGACAGTACATTAGCAGAGGATAAACAGACAACAGACCTCAAACCCTCATGTCAAACGTGATAAATGTGTATTCAAGGCTAGAACAAGAAAAATATTAGTGCAGTGCTAACTGTTACAACACTGAGACAAAGGGCCCTTGTCAAATGCACTGCACCATAAAGGGTATATGGTTGGATGCAGCCAAAGACAAGAAACTTAAACATGAGCTATTTGCTTACTGCAGTTTAACAGATTTGGGTCCAGACTTTGAGCAGGAGGTTCCTCCTGAGTAGGGAAGGTGTACTGGACATAACAGTCAGCCTCCCCCCAGACTGTAGACTGTAGTGGTGTCAGCCCCTTCACTCTCTCCACTCTCACCACAAACAAGTGCTCTCTCATAGTCTCCTCGGGAGACGGCTTCACCTGAAGGATAACAAAGATAAAACTGTTACAAGGACCGCTGGAATTGAATTTACCCTGAAATCCTGGACTTGTATGAATAACATTGAGCAGCAAAATCCTGAAACAACTTGCATTAAAAACATTTTAAAGACAGAAAACAATTCATAGCTAATTACATTTTGTTCCTTGTGTGGTTGGTGATCCAGCAAATGGGCTGGTCTTGGGAGATGAGACACAGAGCCAAGTTCTTCATCCCTCATATGCTGCAGAGATACTATTTGGACAGATAGACCCATGGCTAGAAGCACCCGGAGGTTGCCCTTAATAATGCCTGAAAACACATCAATGACTGGCATGTAGCTGTCCACCCCTAACACTGGGTACTGAGCCTGAAGCAGAAGGTGGGAAATCTTGGGATCTCTGAAAAACAAAAGAAGAATCAATCAAACAAAAATACATTGTATTGAGTAGCTGTTTCCATAATAACAGGTGTTATATGACTCATTTATATATAGTACAAAGGTTGAGTTATAACAAGATAATGTATTTCAAACCTTTCCCTCACCTGAAGGACATGTAGAACTGGTGGAGGGGTAGTTTGACCAGCCCTAGGAGCCGATCCTGCCCTAAGCTTCCTGCTCTCTGCCAAACCTCAATCACCATCACATTGTTCCTCATCCTCTCTAGCAGCCTCGAGGTCAAAGCCACAGGAGCCACCTGAGAAACAGAGTATTTAAACTCACATTTACCAGGCAGACAGAATCACATCATAAAGACACCCTATTCCTTTCATAGTTCACTACTTTTGACTAGGCTGAGGGCCCATTTGGGAGGGGTTTTCATTGCCTTTGATATGAATACCCTTAGCCAGTGGAGGCTGGTAGGAGGACGGGCTAATTGTAATGGCTGGAATGGAATCAATGGAACGGTACCAAACATATGGAAACTACGTTTGACTCCGTTCCATTTAAACCACTCCAGCCACTACAATAAGCCCGTCCTCCAATAGCTCATCCTACCAGCCTCCTCTGCCTTCAGCAGCATCACGCTGACTGGGTATAAAATGAATCTGTTCCATCAGTTAGTTACCTGTACAAAGTTGAATGAGGGGTTTGCCTGGCCCCAGCTGATCACTGATCTGGACGTCTCATCCTGGCCAAAGAGCTTACAGTTCAAGTAGACATTAGGAGGCTGCATGGGTCCACAGCTAAAGTCCTTTCCATTAGGCACCATGAGCAAAGCATGCAGCAGAACCCCACTGTCCTCCTCCACCACCTGATGGGCCTGAGGTCTGTCATGAGATGTCTGGAGGCTGGTGAGAGGTGAGGGACCTTGGGGGGCCATAAGAAAAACATTTACAGTTGAAGTCAGAAGTTTACATACACCTTAGCCAAATACATTTAAACTCAGTTTTTCACAATTCCTGACATGTAATCCTAGTAAAAAAGCCCCGCCTTAGGTCAGTTAGGATCACAACTTTATTTTAAGAATGTGAAATGTCAGAATTGTAGAGAGAATGATTTATTTCAGCTTTTATTTCTTTCATCACATTCCCAGTGGGGCAGAAGATAACATACACTCAGTATTTGGGATCATTGCCTTTAAATTGTTTAACTTGGGTCAAATGTTTAGGGTAGCCTTCCACAACCTTCCCAAAATAAGTTGGGTGAATTTTGGCCCATTTCTCCTGACAGAGCTGGTGTAACTGAATCAGGTTTGTAGGCCTTCTTGCTCGCACACACTTTTTCAGTTCTGGCCACAAATTTTCTATGGGATTGAGGTTAGGGCTTTGTGATGGCCACTCTAATACCTTGACTTTGTTGTCCTTAAGCCATTTGCCACAACTTTGGAAGTACGCTTGTGGTCATTGTCCATTTGGAAGACCAATTTACAACTAAGCTTTAACTTCCTGACTGATGTCTTGAGATGTTTTCCTCCCTCATGATGCCATCTATTTTGTGATGTTCACCAGTCCCTCCTGCAGCAAAGCACCGCCACAACATGATGCTCCCACCCCTTTGCTTCACGGTTGGGATGGTGTTCTTCGGCTTCCAAGCCTCCCCCTTTTCCTCCAAACACAACGATGGTCATTATGGCCAAACAGTTCCATTTTTGTTTCATCAGAGCAAAGGACATTTTTCCAAAAAGTACAATCTTTGTCCCCATGTGCAGTTGCAAATGGTAGTCTGGCTTTTTTATGACGGTTTTGGAGCAGTGGCTTCTTCCTTGCTGAGCGGCCTTTCAGGTTATGTCGATATAGGACTCGTTTTACTGTGGATATAGATACTTTTGTACCTGTTTCCTCCAGCATCTTCACAAGGTCCTTTGCTGTTGTTCTGGGATTGATTTGCACTTTTCGCACCAAAGTACATTCATCTCCAGGAGACAGAACATGTCTACTTCCTGAGCGGCATGGCGGCTGCGTGGTCCCATGGTGTTTATACTTGCGTACTATTGTTTGTACAGGTGAATGCGGTACCTTCAGGCGTTTGGAAATTGCTTCCAAGGATGAACCAAACTTGGAGGGCCACAATTTTTTTTCTGAGGTCTTGGCTGATTTATTTAGGTTTTCCCATGATGTCAAGCAAAGAGGCACTGAGTTTGAAGGTAGGCCTTGAAATACATCCACAGCGATACCTCCAATTGACTCAAATGGTGTCAATTAGCCTATCAGAAGCTTCTAAAGCCATGACATCATTTTCAGGAATTTTCCAAGCTGTTTAAAGGCACAGTCAACTTAGTGTAAGTGAATATCTGACCCACTGGAATTGTGATACAGTAATTTATAAGTGAAATAATCTGTCTGTAAACAATTGCTTGAAAATTACTTGTGTCATGCACAAAGTAGATGTCCTAACTGACTTGCCAAAACTACAGTCTGTTAACAAGAAATTTCTGGAGTGGTTGAAAAACGAGTCTTAATGACTCCAACCTAAGTGTATGTAAACTTACGACTTCAACTGTATGTGATTGATTTTTGTTCCTAGTAGTCTTTTTATTGTTTACACACAAGGATGAGTTGAGCGTGTTCCCTTCCTTTACTGACCTTGAGGGGCCACAGTTATTTTTCCCGTCCTGGAATATCTATTATTAACAGTAGATAGAGGGATATCCTCCCCTCTAGTGTCGTGATGGTGAGGCCTAATGGTTGTCATGTCCACCCTTGAGGGGCTAGCTTCTCTCTGGGGACTGGTCAGGGCATGGGAGGGGGCTCTGTAACTAGCTCCAGCTGACCTTTGACCATTGGCTGATGAGAAATCTTTGTTGTCTGCAGCCAGTTCAAGTGACACCTGGAGAAACAAAGAGGGAGATTGAGATAATTGTTGTATTTATTTTTATTTAACCTTTATTTAACCAGGTAGGCCAGTTGAGAACAAGTTCTCATTTACAACTGCGACCGGGGCAAGATAAAGCAAAGCAGTGCGACACAAATAATAACACAGAGTTACACATAGAATAAACAAACAAACAGTCAATAACACAATAGGAAAAAAGTCTAGTCTAAAGTGTGTGCAAATGAGGTAAGATAAGGGAGGTAAGGCAATAAATAGGCCATAGTGGAGAAATAATTACAATTGAGCAATTAAACACTGGAGTGATAGATGTGCAGAAGATTAATGTGCAGGTAGAGACACTGGGGTGCAAAGGAGCAAAATAAACAACAACAAAAAAACAGTATGGGGATGAGGTAGTTGGATGGGCTATGTACAGGTGCCGTGATCTGTGAGCTGCTCTGACAGCTCATGCTTAAAGTTAGAAAGGGAGATATAAGTCTCCAGCTTCAGTAATTTTTGCAATTCGTTCCAGTCATTGGCAGCAGAGAACTGGAAGGAAAGGCGGCAAAAGGAGGAATTGGCATTGGGGGTGACCAGTGAAATATACCTGCTGGAGCGCGTGCTATGGGTGGGTGCTGCTATGTTGACCAGTGAGCTGAGATAAGGCGGGGCTTTACCTAGCAAAGACTTAGACGACCTGGAGCCAGTGGGTTTGGCAACAAATATGAAGCGAGGGCCAGCCAACGAGAGCATGCAGGTCGCAGTGGTGGGTAGTATATGTGGCTTTGGTGACAAAATGGATCGCACTGTGATAGACTGCATCCCATTTTCTGAGTAGAGTGTTGGAGGCTATTATGTAAATGACATCGCCGAAGTCAAGGATCGGTAGTATAGTCAGTTTTACTAGGGTGTGTTTGGCAGAATGAGTGAATGATGCTTTATTGCGAAATAGGAAACAAATTCTAGATTTAATTTTGGATTGGAGATGCTTCATGTGAGTCTGGAAGGAGAGTTTACAGTCTAACCAGACACCTAGGTATTTGTCGATGTACACATATTCTAAGTCAGAACCGTCCAGAGTAGTGATGCTGGACGGGCGGGCAGGTGCTGGTAGCGATCGGTTGAAGAGCATGCATTTAGTTTTACTTGCATTTAAGAGCAGTTGGAGGCCACGGAAGGAGAGTTGTATGACATTGAAGCTCGTCTGGAGGTTAGTTAACACAGTGTCCAAAGAAGGGCCAGAAGTATACAGAATGGTATCGTCTGCGTAAAGGTGGATCAGAGAATCACCAACAGGAATAGCGACATCTTTGATGTATTCAGAGAAAAAGAGTCAGCCCAAGAATTGAATCCTGTGGCACCCCCATAGAGACTGCCAGAGGTCCGGACAACAAGCCCTCCGATTTGACACACTGAACTCTATCTGAGAAGCAGTTGGTGGACCAGGCTAGGCAGTCATTTGAGAAACCAAGGCTGTTGAGTCTGCCAATAATGAGTAATAATCCAACAATACACTCAATATGTCAACAACCACCTAAATATGATAAACGTAACAAAGGCTGTGTCCCAAATAGTACCATCTTTTCTATGTAACCCTATTCCCTTTGGGCTCTGGACAAAAGTACAGCACTATAAAGGGAATAGGGTGCCATTTGGGATGTAGACAAAATGGTGGACAGTGGCAGACAGGCTCACCTTGAGGGGGCCGATGTCCTGGCTATCACCAGTCCCCTGCAGACTCTGGACAGGCAGAATGATAGTCTGACTCAGCTGCTCCCTCTGCAGTAGACAGCGGAGGGGGAACACAGCCTTGCCAATGGCTACAGGCTGCAGAACAACACAGAACACATCCATTAAGGTGCAATATACCAACTATATACTATCTATAAATACATAACTTGGGTAAAGTAGCACAGAGGCTTGGTTACTGTACAATAAAACATAAAAGTAGATTTTTGTTGTCATACAAGTGTCCACATACTTTCTTCTGGGAGCTGTTTCTGAAGTAGATGTTAAATGTGAGTTCTGTTCCCCACCACTGCTCAATAGTTGACCCACTGAAGCGGACTGGAAACACATTGCGCTGCTGAAAGTTCACCCCTACAATGCAGAGTGAGACAGACAACATGAAGGTGTTGTTAAAGATATCATTCCTAATAATTCACAATACAAATTGAAATATCAAACTCTCTGACAATGCTAAAGAAATGTGTCTACAACACAAATGGTACGAAAAGTAGTGCACTATATAGGAAACAGGGTGCCATAAAGGACACAATCTTTGACAATGTTAAAGTCTTACCACCTCCTGTAACTTTACTAGAGAAAACTCGTGTCACCTCTGCTGCCAGGGCCTGACTAGGATCATGCCTGCTGGAAGCTACGGGGAACAGGTACTCCACAAAATAGGAGCTATGAAAAGAGAGACAGACATGAAGCAGGAGCATAATGGTAATCAAACAAAAGGGGAGACAAACATTTGAAATATTGGGCGAGTTAGTTTTGCATCCTAAAGGGAACCGAGCGATGCAAAACGAATGTGCCCATTGGCATGTTTCATTATGGTGCATACCATTTCTTAGAGGAGAGGGGTCGAGGAGGTTTCCCTTTGCCAGACATCTTCTTAGGTATGGTGGTGGTGCTGTCGGCAGGCACAGTCAGGGAGTGAATCACTACTCTGGCCAACCGAACCTCACCTAGGACAGTGAGCTGGTCCATACACAGCCCAGGAAGCATATCCCCAGTCCCTGGAGTCTGCACATTTTCTGAGTCCAGGCTGACACAGAAGGTTCATTACTGTACAATGACTTAAATTCATTTTGAAATGTTCAATATATCTTTACAAAGTAAAGACGGAGACACTAGTAGAGACAACAGCAGAAATGAGTATAACTGACCCTCCACTTTTCTTTGGACCAGAGTGCCTCAGCTCTTTATCATCACCCCTCTTCTTGAGATTCTTCTTTGGAGAAGGACCATCCTTGTCGTCATCACTTGGACTGCTGTTAGACATCTGAAGGACACAGAGGTAAAATAGTGACCCTAAAGGCTACAGTATTGCCAATGTAAACATATACGGTAATATTGGTAAACAGAGTGCAGGTATCCATCTTTCCATTATCCTGCTTTTTCAAACTTGTGTACCTATAACTGACAACATTTTTTATTAAGGACTAGAAAAGAGTGCAGAAACCCATTGTTTCCTTGGTAAACAGAGGACAGGTGTTGCTGACTGGTGGCTGACACTCACAGGAGCTTTGTAGAAGAGGTTCTCTAGCAAGCTCTGGTCATACTGTGGGTCATTGAGTTCACTGTCTCCATACACACTGAGGAAAGAATCAGGAGGAGAGCCCTCTCCATCCCAGATAGGGAGAGCAGATCCGTTCAAACTAACAAAAGGAGAGAGAACACGACACACAGTTACTTATAGAACTATACTGCAAAGTTACTTATACAGATACGTTTAATCAACTTGGTACCAATTACTAGGTAAAGACACAGTTTTGTTTGATCTTAATATGCTAAGATGGGGGTCAAGGCTACCTGCCCAGCAGCAGATCCACTGCCCTGTTCTCAGGGTCAGCAGCAGTACAGTCTGGGCTGAGGTAGTCTGGGGGACTGTGGGGAGACTGCAGGACACTGGAGTCAGCATGCAGAATGTTCTGCAGTAGCCTCCCATGGGGAGGAATGGACGGTCTAGAGAAACAAAAACAAGACAAGTTCCCTAAGCCACGCATAAGTCAATGAGAGAGATTTTTAAAAGGACTGGAGCCATATGTATCAAGCATCTCAGAGTAGGTGCACTGATGTAGGATCAGATTCCCCCTAACCATGTAGTCTTATTTCTTATGGTTTAAAGGGCAAAACGGATCTTAAATCAGCACTCCTACGTACTCTAAAATGCTTGATACATACGCCCCCTGAACTCAGTTTAATACTAACATTGGTGGTGCTCCTATGTTGTCCTTTGGAAGAGGTAGAGGAGTGTCTTTCAGAGCCAGTTCAGAGTCCATGTCAGACTTTAAAGCTGATACCACCATGGCATTTCTAAGCTTGCTTCCACGCTCTAAAATAACTAAAACAGGAAAGGATACAGTAGGGATGTTAGCAGAAGATAGACAGTTTCTCTATTGTACGCATTCAGTGCATTCAGAAAGTATTCAGACCCCTTCCCCTTTTCCACATTTGGTTACGTAACAGCCTTATAATAAAATTGATTACATTTTTTAAAAATCCTGATCTACCTACACACAACATCCCATAATGACAAAGCAACAACAGGTTTAGACATTTTTGCAAATGTATTAAAAACAAAAAACAGAAATAACTTATTTACATATGTATTCAGACCCTGTGCTATGAGACTCGAAAATTCAGCTCAGGTGCCACCCGTTTCCATTGATCATCCTTGAGATGTTTCTACAACTTGATTGGAGTCCACCTGTGGAAAATTCAATTGATTGGACATGATTTGGAAAGGCACACACCAGTCTATATAAGGTCCCACAGTTGACAGTGCATGTCAGAGCAAAAATCAAGCCATGAGGTTGAAAGAATTGTCCGTAGAGCTCAGAGACAGGATTGTGTCGAGGCACAGAGCAATCAAATACATGTATAAAGCCATTTTTACATCAGCCGATGTCACAAAGTGCTATACAGAAACCCAGCCCAAAACCCCAAACAGCAAGCAATGCAGATGTTGAAGGGTACCAAAAAATGTATGCAGCATTGAATGTCCAAGAACACAGCGCCCTCCCATCATTCTAAAATGGAAGAAGTTTGGAATCACCAAGAATCTTCTTAGAGCTGTCCGCCCGGCCAAACTGAGCAATCGGGAGAGAAGGGCCTTGGTCAGGGAGGTGACCAAGAACCCGATGGTCTCTCTGACAGAGCACCAGAGTTCTTCTGTGGCGATGGGAGAATCATCCAGAAGGACAGCCATCTCGGCAGCATTCCACCAATCAGGTCAGATGGAAGTAAAAGGTACATGACAGCC
This sequence comes from Oncorhynchus mykiss, assembly GCF_057628025.1. Classification (NCBI taxonomy): domain Eukaryota; kingdom Metazoa; phylum Chordata; class Actinopteri; order Salmoniformes; family Salmonidae; genus Oncorhynchus; species Oncorhynchus mykiss. The sequence continues at coordinate 21,847,645 of NC_143048.1, read as the reverse complement.
TGCTTGGAATTTGCCAAAAGGCACCTAAAGGACTCTCAGACCATGAGAAACAAGATTCTCTGTTCTGATGAAACCAAGATTGAACTCTTCGGACTGAATCCCAAGCATCACTTCTGAAGGAAACCTGGCACCATCCCTATGGTGAAGCGTGGTGGAAGCATCATGCTGAGGGGATGTTTTTCAGCGGCAGGGACTGGGAGACTAGTCAGGATCGAGGGAAAGATTAACGGAGCAAAGTACAGTGAGATCCTTGATGAAAAACTGCTCCAGAGCACTCAGGACTTCAGACTAGGGCGAAGGTTCACCTTCCAACAGAACAACGACCCTAAGCACACAGCCAAGACAACACAGGAGTGGCTTCGGGACAAGTCTCAATGTCCTTGAGTGGTCCAGCCAGAGCCCGGTGTTGAACTCAATCTAACATCTCTGGAGAGAGCTGAAAATCGCTGTGCAGCGACACTCCACATCTAATCTGAAAGAGTTTGAGAGGATCTGCAGAGAAGAATGGGAGAAACTACCCAAATACAGGTGTGCCAGGCTTGTAGCATCACACCCAAGAAGACTTGAGGCTGTAATCACTACCAAAGGTGCTTCAACAAAGTAATGTGTAAAGGGTCTAAATACTTATGTAAATAAGGCTATAATGTAACAAATATGGGAAAAAGTCAAGGGGTCTGAATACTTTCCAAATGCCCTGTATATGATCCCTTTACAGTATGTACATGATGATGCTGTAGTAGGCTACAACCTGAAAGTATGTCGTTGGTGGTCTGTCCGTGAGTTGATTCCTGCACTGTGGGATTTGCCGCTCCCTGTCCATGTTGAGATCTACTTGATGTTGGCTTTTGGTTCTCAAGTGCCAAGTCAGTCTTTTTTTCCATCTGGGCATTTTGGAAGTACAAATGGTCTTTCCCTCTGAAAATATTACAAAAGCATGAAAGCATCACTGAAATGAGAGAGAAGCTGCTTGAACAGACAGTAGATATGACATTAGTAGATTGTCTACCTTGGCGTATTGCTCCCTGACTCTTTCCCACTGTTGACAGAGAGTGGTCTGGACAAGGAGGGCACCACTAGAATGTTTGGTTGAGATGCTGGCTTCACTGTGGACCTGAATGCAGACACAGCCGTTTCGATACTCATGTCTGTGGTGGGAACTGAGCAGCTGCTGTCGTACGTTTCAGTCAGGGCCTCCAGAGCAAGCGACACCTGGAAAAAATGTTAATCAAGAACAATCTATATGTAGACTCATCCAATTCACTGATGTCTTCTAACAGAGAGCCTGGGAAAGCAAGATAAACCACAAAGCATCTATCAGAATTAAATAACACATTTTCAATTGGGTTGCAGCCTCCCTACCTGTAATTCTCCAAGCTTCTCAGACGTTGGAGACACCAGGGTGAAGAACCCACTGATGGAGTGTGACAGAGAGAGACAAGAAATCCCAGCAACCTGAGCACGAGCAATTGGCAGGTGTTCTGGCTTTGTCAGCACCTCCAGCACCAGAGAGCCCATATCTGAAATACAGACAACATATATAGGGAAAAACAACAACATCAGGAGGTCATTTGAATATTCTGAAGACAGCTTGGATCACACAATGTGGCATACCATGCATGCAATAGTTACCTGTTAAGTAGGATGTGAACTGCTTCGGTCCACATCGGATGGGAAAGCGAGCGGTGGACTTCACAGTCTTCTGTGTCGTTTGTGACCCATCCCGTGGTCTGAAGTGGGTCCCATTGGAAGACTCTCCCCACCAGCGCAATCTGATAAAAGTTGTCGGGGAAGGCTTGGGGACTGTCCATAAAACTCTGCTTACTGTCACTCGTAGAAAGCATCGCAGCTGACCCTCAACCAGTGGAGGGAGGCTTGTGGTTGGGGACACATCACTGGGGACTGCAATTTTTTTTGTTGTCAATGTAACTTACATGATGTTACTTACAGCGTAAAATACATTTCTACTACTAACGTTAGTTATAAAAAAGTACTAGTAGTTTATTTCGTATTTTGGAGAAATTACACCCTGCTCCTACCGCGAAGAGAAATTTAGCACCCGTGAAACATTTATTACTCTGGCGCGTTACAAAAGTATATGGGGCCAGTTAACGTTAATAAACAAAGTCAGTGCAGGTAACGTTCTGTTGTTGTTCGCTGGACCAGCGCTAGCTAGCAACAACAAGCTAGCTAGCAACAACAACAAACAAGCGACAGAAATTGTCTTAGCTACTAGGTCCATCAATTGAGGTTGCAAGTTTTCACTATATCCATGTCATTAGCATGCAACTAACTAGTTAGCAGCAAGCAGCTTCAAATGAGAATCTACATTTTTCACCAGTCACCACACACAGCCAGCAGCATCACGTTAGCTAGCTAATGAGATTGGCGTTGTTCGTAGCTAGCTACCTTTCCTCCTGATGCTTCCACATTTGGTAGACTTCAATTTTTTTGTCTTCATTCCTTACCAATAAATGTGATATGACAATATTAAACCTAAATTACATTATGTAAACAAGTTGTCAGTGCAAACTGTCCCTGAGCAACAACGTTCGTTAACTTTCCTCAGTCCCGCCTCTAATCCAAAAACCGCCGCTGTTATCCCGTGGTGCACTGTGGGAAGTTGTGTCAATGCAACTCCAACCTCTCATCACCAGCACCAATCACCACCAGAGAGCAGCACTGTTCTGTACAATACTGTAACGTATCAGGTCCACCATCATCATAGATGGTGAAACTAAAATCAACGTTCACAAATCCTAGTCTTCAATCATTTGTGGGTACTGGATTTGAGGCTTTTGTTCCAAACAAGGGTGCAACACACGACTCAGCAATTCAAGATCTTGATCAGCAGTGTATACGTAAATCCAGATGTGCTAGAGCAGGTATTCCCAAACTGGGGTACGCGCAATGCCGTCCGGGGTACGCCAAATAAAAATGGGATTCATATTTTAAAATATATATAATATATATTTTAATATCTATATTTTTATATATACAGTCCATTTATATTTTTCAACTGGGCTATACATTTGGGTGAGTTTTTTCTCGCCTGAGTAGCCTCGTTTCACTGCCAAAAATAAAATGAAACCATCTAGTGTTCAGCGAAATAACAACACAATGTCAAATACAGGTAGCCTAATCAAATAATTAACATCCAATCACATTAACCGTTACTCTCTCGCTTCCAATAATGGTCCGTATGTGGCCAAACGTAGCTGCTGCTCATTCCGTTTGCTCGAAAATGGACGAATAGTTAGAAAAAGTAAGGCCCGCGTCCATAGAGACAGATACCAGCAGTACTACACCTGCACCTGTTGACGACACAAGTTGTTCTGCTTCCACGAGCACACCCAATCCTAGCATCAGTAATTCTACATTTGTTGTTAGCTTAGCTAGCATGGACACTGACAGTTGTGAATCTGATGCAGCCAAAGAGCTACTGCCGCATTGCTCAAAAAAATAAAGGGAACACTTAAACAACACAATGTAACTCCAAGTCAATCACACTTCTGTGAAATCAAACTGTCCACTTAGGAAGCAACACCGATTGACAATACATTTCACATGCTGTTGTGCAAATGGAATAGAGAACAGGTGGAAATAAAAGGCAATTATAGCAAGACAGGCCAGTACATCAGGAGACGTGGAGGAGGCCGTAGGAGGGCAACAACCCAGCAGCAGGACCGCTACGTCCGCCTTTGTGCAAGGAGGAGCAGGAGGATCACTGCCAGAGCCCTGCAAAATGACCTCCAGCAGGCCACAAATGTGCATGTGTCTGCTCAAACGGTCAGAAACAGACTCCATGAGGGTGGTATGAGGGCCCGACGTCCACAGGTGGGGGTTGTGCTTACAGTCCAACACCGTGCAGGACGTTTGGCATTTGCCAGAGAACACCAAGATTGGCAAATCTTGTTCACACTGAGCACACGTGACAGACGTGCACGCCCAATTTTTCAGTTTTTGATTTGTTAAAAAAGTTTGAAATATCCAATAAATGTCGTTCCACTTCATGATTGTGTCCCACTTGATGTTGATTCTTCACAAAAAAATACAGTTTTATATCTTTATGTTTGAAGCCTGAAATGTGGCAAAAGGTCGCAAAGTTCAAGGGGGCCGAATACTTTCGCAAGGCACTGTAGATAAGGCAAGGCCCATAGCATTTGCGAGCAAGACCCTGAGTAAGTCGCAGAGAAGGTATCCGGCACACAGACTTGAATTTCTAGCACTGAAATGGAGTGTGTGTGAGAAATTCAGTCACTGGCTTAATTAAGGGGCACGAGTTCACTGTCTGGACAGATGGTAACCCGTTAACGTACATCATGACAAAACCCAAGCTTGACGCTTGCGAGCAAAGATGGGTTGCCAAGCTGGCACCGTACAACTTTGATTTGAAGCATATCCCAGGCAGATGTAGCAGGAGCAGATGCACTGAGCCGCGACCCCTTCGCAGTGACTGTCGCGCAGGGACTGATGAGGGAGTCCTACCTAGCACTTCTGTCTGAGGCTGTTGGGACGTTTAATGATGATGTCCAAGATGCCTTCCGTTCGGCTTCTTATCCCCAGGAGATAACCTCTTTGACCACTGCTGAAGTGAAGGCCATATGTCAGCTCCATATCGACTGGGAATGTTCAACGGAGATGCAAGCAATCCAGCTTGGTTCCAACACCCAACGGCTGCTTTCTCCTGGTATTGACACTTTGCCTGAACTCTCGCACGAGGAACTTCGAGATCTCCAGCTGCAAGACTCTGTGACTTCCAAGGTCATCCCTTTCGTCTTCAATAAGAAACGGCCCACCAGACGAGATCGATACAATGTTTCTTCTAAAGTGTTGTTGCTGATGAAACAGTGGGATCGCTTGATCCTAAGAGAGGGAGTTCTGTCATTAAGGAGAGTCACACAAACCGGAGAAAGTTCCAGTATGTCTTGCCAGTGGTGTTGAGACTCAAAGCGATGACTGGCATTCACGACCTTGCAGGACATCAAGGCCAAGCTAGAACTCTAGCTCTGGCCAGACAGAGATTTTTCTGGCCTGCAATGGAGAGAGACATCAAGGAGTATGTGCGCTGCTGCCAGAGATGCGTTCTAGCAAAGACTCCAGAGCCAGCGGCTAGAGCCCCGTTAGAGAGCATCAAAACTTGCTCTCCCATGGAGTTGGTGTGTTTGGATTTTTGGACAGTGGAAGACAGTAAGAATAACTCAGTTGATGTTCTAGTGGGGACTGACCACTTCACTAAACTTGCCTATGCATGGCCATGCAGAAACCAGACAGCCAAGCAAGTAGCTCGTAAACCGTGGGATCATGTCTTCTGTGTCTATGGATTTGCATCAAGGATCCATACTGATCAGGGCGCAACTTTTGAAGGTGAGCTAATAGCAGAACTGCTTAAGCTCTCCGGTGTCCAAAAGTCAAGAACCACAGCATATCACCCAATGGGGAATGGAGAAACTGAACGCTTCAACAGGACTTTAGGTAGCATGCTCAGGAGTCTGCCCTTGAAAACCAAAGAACATTGGCCTGAACAAATCCAGTCATTAACATTTGCCTACAATGCCACTGTTCACGAGACTATGGGCTATGCTCCATTCTTTCTCATGTTTGGTAGAGTCCCTCGGCTACCAGTGGATGTTATGTTCCGCAATGTTTTGGACGACTCCAGTGTTGTGGATTGCAACAAGTATGTCGAGAATCTGATCACTGGGCTGAAGGAAGCTATGAGTGTTGCCCAAAGGCACACTGACAAGCAACAGAGACGACAAGGTTGGGAGTATGACAAGCGGGTTAAAGGCATCAGTTTGTCCATGGGGGACCGTGTCCTCATCGCCAACAAGGGTGAAAGGGGCCGCCACAAGTTGGGTGACAAGTGGAACCCCGAGATTGTCACAGTGACTTCAGTCAATCCACAAACTCACACGTACATAATCCAATACCGTTACGGCAGAGAGAAAGTGGTTCACAGGAATCTACTGCTGCAGGTGAATTTCCTGCCATTTGAAATTGATGATTCAGTGCACTTCAATGACAGTGTTGCTGCAGGGCCTTCAATCAATGTAGATGCAGGAGAGGTCACCCACTCCGGTGATGGACTGGACAGGGAAGACATGGAGGACTTTGGGGAGGAAAGTGCATTCTGGCTGGCGGAGGATTCAAGCGATTACACCGAGCTCTGAACATCGGATGGGAAGTCAGAGTCAGAAGAACCTTGTTGGCTTGAGGAAAATGACCTGGGAAGCACCTCTGAGATTCTGGAGCTGATTCCTTCAAACCCACCTCTGTTCAATGATCTTAGGCCAGAGCCACTGTTAGTCACCATGGCCCCTAGCCCAGTGGCAGGTCGCAAAAGGGCGGGGAGGGTAGTTAAACCAGTCAAGAGACTAATAGAGTCAATCCACCAGAAGGTGTAAGTTTAACATAGTACAGAGAGATGATTTAGTACATAATTACTTTTTTTAAGGCTAAGAAGGTAGTTATAGTGTAAGAGGCACTGTGCATCTAGGGGCAGTTGAAGGCCTGACCAACTTTCACTTGCCCTGAACCCTATGGGTAGCTTTGAGCTGAATTCAGAATTAAGCCTTGAGCTTGGTAGGTTATTTTGTTGTTTTACAAGGTTGGTGAAATTCAGGAGGGGTGAATGTAACAGTTGTTAAAGTACTATGTGAATTTCACCAGGTTCATATATTAATATGTCGTGTTGATTTGTTATTATGCATGCCTGGATCCTGGGAGAAGGGGAGTGTGTACTTACGTTTTGCCCTGCGTGCTCGTGCTAAAATCATTTTGATGCACTGAGAGAGGTAGGCACGCTTTTTCTGTCTTCAGAAAAGTTTGATTATTTTAAGTACAAAGTCATACACACAGTGTTTTGTTCATGAATAATGATGTATATTTAGAGGTTACTCATAAGTGGATGGTATTGTTAAGATGCACTTGTAATTGTACTTTTTAGGATAATATCAACATTCTGAATTCAACATGTTGTTAATAGCTAGCTAAGGTATTAGCAAGTTATTGTATGTGTGAACAATGGCTAGCTCCTCGAATGATCCCATTCCCTCCTATTGTGCATCTGTTGTAGAAAGAGGTGACGATTCTCAGAACATATGTGCTCTACAAATGTTTTATTTCCTTTTGGATGCAGGTATGTGGTTTTATCTATGTAAAATATGTTATGTATAATAAGGTGAGAGTGTATTAATTTTTGTATTCGAAAATCATTTTGATGCACTGAGAGAGAAAGACGCGACGATTCTCAGAACATATGTGCTCTACAAATGTTTAATTTCCTTTTGGATGCAGATGCAGGATGCAGAGAGTGAGTTCTGCTTGATTAAAACTACCTGATCTCCAAAGTCCACGTCTATAGTCTTAATCAACCACACACAACGCAGAGTTACAGCGGTGCAGTATAGCACCGGTTACACCTTCATCAAACAACACTGTTTCACGACACATCAGTGACATGGCAAGAGATGTTTGAAACAATTACTGCTTCGCATACAAGCCAGTGAATTCTATGCGTTACGGTTGGATGAGTCAACAGACGTGGCGGGCCTGGCACAGCTCCTGGTATATGTCTGTTATGTTTATGGGGCGTCAATTAAGGAAGACATCCTCTTCTGCAAACCACTGGAAACCAGGACTACAGTACTGTACAGCTTTGTGACATCAAGTGGACTTAGATGGTCAAGATGTTTTGGTATCTGTACTGATGGCGGAAAAGCCATGACAGGGAGACATAGTGAAGTGGTAACGTGTGTGCAAGTGTAACAGTATAACTTTAGTCCGTCCCCTCGCCCCTACCCGGGCTCGAACCAGGGACCCTCTGCACACATCAGCAACAGTCACCCACGAAGCATCATTACCCATCGCTCCACAAAAGCCGCAGCCCTTGCAGAGCAAGGGGAACCACTACTTCAAGGTCTCAAATTGAGCGACATCACCGATTGAAATGCTATTAGCGTGCACCACCGCTAACCATTTCACATCGGTTACACTCACCCCCCTTTTGACCTCCTCCTTTTCCGCAGCAACCAGTGATCCGGGTCAACAAGATCAATGTAACAGTATAACTTTAGTCCGTCCCCTCCCCGGGCTCAAACCAGAGACCCTCTGCACACTTCAACAACAGTCACCCACGAAGCATCGTTACCCATTGCTCCACAAAAGCCGCAGCCCTTACAGAGCAAGGGGAACCACTACTTCAAGGTCTCAAAGCGAGCGACTTCACCGATTGAAACGCTATTAGCGCGCACCACCGCTAACTAGCTAGCCATTTCACATCGGTTACACAAGCAGTTGCTCCCGACGCCAATTGAGTACACTGCAGCATCCACAGAGAGGCTCTTACTGCCAAGGGAATGCCTGATAGCTTGAAAGACGTTTTGGACTCTACAGTAAAAATGGTTAACTTTGTTAAAGCAAGGCCTTGTGTATTTTCTGCACTATGCAATGATATGGGCAGCGACCATGTAATGCCTTTACAAGGGGCAAAGTATTGACATGTTGTTTTTTTTTTGCTTGCATGATGACAAGTTTCTCACACGACTGGCCGATCTGGGTGATGTTTTTTCTCACCTGAATGATCTTAATCTAGGATTTCAGGGACTCCGCAACTATATTCAATGTGCGGGACAAAATTGAGGCTATGATTAAGAAGTTGGAGCTCTTCTCTGTCTGCATTAACAAGGACAACACACAGGTCTTTCCATCATTGTATGATTTTTTTGTGTGCAAATGAATTTAAGCTTACAATGTTAAATATGATATAGCGAAGCACATGAGTGAGTTGGGTGCGCAATTACGAAGGTACTTTCCCGAAACCGATGACACAAACAACTGGATTCGTTATCCCTTTCATGCCCTGCCTCCAGTCCACTTACCGATATCTGAACAAGAGAGCCTCATCAAAATTGCAACAAGCGGTTCTGTGAAAATTTAATTTACTCAAAAGCCACTGCCAGATTTCTGGATTGGGCTGCAGTCAGAGTATCCTGCCTTTGCAAATCGTGCTGTTAAGACACTGATGGCCTTTGCAACCACGTACCTATGTGAAAGTGGATTCTCGGCTCTCACTAGCAGGAACACTAAATACAGGCACAGACTGTGTGTGGACAATGATTTAAGACTGGGACTCTCCAATACAACCCAACATTGCAGTTATGTGCATCCTTTCAAGCACACCCTTCTCATTAACATGTGGGGAGTTATCACCATTTTTGATGAACAAATAAGGTTTTATATGTAATATGGCTAAATAAAGAGCAAAATGATTGATTATTATTATATTATTATTTGTGCCCTGGTTCTATAAGAGCTCTTTGTCACTTCCCACGAGCCGGGTTGTGACAAAAATGTCTCATTTAGTGTGTGTGTGGCAGGCTTACAATGATGGCAAAAAACAACATTTGAGAGTTTGCTGACCCTTGGAGTTATAGGGGGTACGCAGCTGGAGGTTGAATGTTTGAAGGGTTACGGGACTATAAAAAGTTTGGGAACCACTGTTAGAGCGTTCAAATTTAAATCTGGACCATGAAGCCAGTTCTGCCTTTTTTCATGCTTTTTCAGGGACTGATTTGTACACAGTAGTCTACTGATAAAGTTCTGATGCCATCATGGCATCAAAGATCCACATTGTAATACCCCATTTACTCTAGTTTATTTTCACTTGATCTACCAGACATTGGTTGCAACATATACAATTTCACTTCTTTACAATACAGTGTGTTCTTCTGGTCATTGTAGGTTGGTGATCTACTGTAAGTTTCCTCTCCTGATACAAGTCACGTGCCTCAAATGTTTGGACAGTGAGGAAGAAAGTCTTCTTCTTCGTCTTCTTTTTCTTCTATGGTATTATGCCAGTCTGCAATAAAACTAGAAAGAAACTCTGAAGTGCCTAGCAACTAGGACCACAGAAGCCGTGTGTGTTGTTGTGATGGTAGCAACACTGTGTCAATGGCGGATAGGAATTCCCACAGAGCAAAGTAAAGGCCTGTTCCCTGTGAACTGAGGAAATTGCAAGTTTCACTGTTTCACAGCAGTCTTGTGTCGAAGAAAGCCACCACTTTTAGAAGAAACATTTATCTGCCACTTCACTACAGTTCTAATAGTTTACATTTATGCAACAAATTGGTGCTGTAGCGTAGCATTTCCCATGTTGTCTGTTACATGGTAGGCTAAGACACTATACAGTGATCATATTCTATGACAATATTTCAGTCACCAAAATTGAGTAAAGCATCATCAGTGTTTCTGCAAAGTAAGCCTGCTCCACAACTTCATCAGTAGGGTCGGGCAGCGCATATTTTTAAATGTTTTATGCCAGATGGAGTATGATGGCATTTAGTCGCATTACAATTATAATTACCTCCAGCTGCCCACTTCAATCCTATTTACAATTTCTTTGTCCCACATCAAATCAACCCCTCCCAACTGTGAAATTCTGCATCGACTTAATATTAAGACCCCTTCTCCTTTCCAACTGCGGTCTGGGATTCCAAATGTAGTATTAGTTCACCCAGTACCAGATGTCTCAGAGGGAACAGAGGGAATATTAGACAGCTACATGGACTCAGATTGTTCACTGATTGTTCACTGATTTCCATATGACATGCTTGGGCCAGTCAGGAATGAACGCAGTGTACGAGAGGAGAAATTCAATTTCCTCAATGTGCAACGTCAACTATAAATAGTCTTTATAGCGTAAAAGTAAAATGAGTTTTTACTACTAGCTAAAAAAAAAGGTACTAGCTCAGGTCAACATGCATGAGTTGGATCTGCAATATGAGGCATGTGCCTGGACAAAAGGCAGTCTGGCCGTAAAAAGTTGTTTATTTCCTATTTTGGAGAAATTACACCCTGCTCCTACCGAGAAGAGAAATTCAGCACCCGTGAAACATATTTACAGACTCTACACTGATTTCCATATGACATGCTTGGGCCAGTCAGGAATGAACGCAGTATACAAGAGGAGAAATTCAATTTCCTCAATGTGCAACGTCAACTATAAATAGTCTGCTGAATGTAAAATAGTAAATATGCTTTTGTGAATGTTCTGTTTAAAGTGCTTAGTAATGAGGCAGACATAACTTTAACAAAAATATGTATTTATTTTAAAACCATATAAAGATTGAGAATTCCAGAGAATACTCTTTCTTGGTTGGAGAAACTCCAAAGACACAACCTCCATCCTCCATGCATTTTATCAAGTATGGGCCTCCTGTCAATTCACTCCAGGGGGAACAATCAAGGTCTACTGTTAAGGAATGCAGATGGGAGCATGTAGCATTCCTGTAGTATATGGCCCCTGTATTTGTATCGGTGTGTGTGTGTCTAAAGGGGAGGAGTGGTAGGGGGTTGAGCACTGGAGGGAATACTTCCTTACATCTCAGCAGGCAGAGATATGGTCCCTGTTGAACCCCTCTCCCTTCCTCAACACTCCCTGTCACTCAAAAGGCAGCAGCACTGACAGAAAAGCTCCTTGGAGCCTACAGCTCCTATAGTAAGTACATTTCACTCCTCACCCTCATAGACTAGGTGTGAAAGCTAGCATGCACTCTCTGACCTACATACAGACAAATCTTTTGTCTGGTTGGTAGGCAGCTAGACACCCAGGATTTGAGGTCAGAGACTCGGTACTAAAGCAGATGCATTCCCACTTTCCAATCATCTGGTTTACAGACCATGACTAATGCATGATGCCACTGAATGGGAGTTAGAAGACTAAACAGGTTTGACTCATATCCATTCCATTAGCTACAAGGAGATGAGCAATAGAGAACACACCAAATGTCATCAAGCCCCTCAGTGGGAGAGACGACGACCTCATCTCCTTTGATTTCCTGAACTGACTGAGCATGAATGGGAAATAGTTACAATAACCCTTTTCCTCTGAATAACAGCACTGCTCTTAACTACATTCTTAAGGTGTGAAATGGTTCCAGAAATATTATTCTAAAACTAAATATTCTGATAAAGATCAGTGCTGTGCTAATGAGATCAGTCCGTGTGAAGAGTATCCTGACAGATTCAGTGCATCACTTTTCAAAAGGATGCATTATACGTTTTTTCCCCCCCAAACAAACTGACACCGGAGGCAAACAGCCTAGCAGAGTTAACTGAAACCAGCCCAGTGTGTGAGGGTAGAGGCCTCTCTCTCTCTGCTCCAGCAGGGACTGACTGGGGAGTTGGAGCAAGAGGCCGCTCTGCCTTTGGGGCTGATTGCCAAATGCCCCCTCTACACCCACCACCCCCCCTTCCCAAAACCAACTCAGCCCCCCTGCCATTCCAGCCCCCTCCAGCAGTGTCTGTGCTCCTTATTCCCTTGGGCCTGAAGCTCCAATCACAGATGCAGGCTGCTCCTTGGTTGCCTTCCCCTCCCCCAGCCGCTAGCGCTCTCTCATGCCCTCTCTCATTCCTTCCCTCTCTCGCTCTGCCTGCGTGGTGCGCGCGGCTCCATTGTGGAGACTGGCTCTTGTACTCCAAGCGGTCCCAGCAGCTGCTTTCTCTCTTCTCACTCCTCAGGATTGGGGCTACAGCGTCTCTGGAACTCCTGGCCATACTCATGGATCCATTTGTTAGCCACTGGAACAGGGCATGGACAACAGAGAGTGTGTGTTAGTGGTGTATGTCACACAGTAGTCAAACAAACATAAAATATAATATACAGGTCTGTAAAAAGGAGTCGTTAAATACTCACTGATCCCCTAAAAGTGTTGACAAACATTTGTATATTCAAATGGGTCCCTTGTATATAGAGCCATCAATAATGGCAAATGGGGCCCGATTTCCTTGTTATAATCTTAGTTCTAATACATAAACATACAGTAAAAAGGTATATACTGTACTCGCTCCTGTAAATGTCTCTTAGATGCAGCCTCTCACAGTAATGACTAATACCCCTCTCTGTGTGTTTCCTTTAGCCTTGTCACTGACTGTGGGATCCAGGATGGAGTTAAATTACGTGGAATGGAGGCCCACATGTTTCGCATCCCAGAGCAGTGCTCAGTACCTGACCTCCTCTCTATATCATCCCTAACTATCTGTCTAATGCAGTGCAGATGTGGCCCCGGGCTCCTGCTGTGACTTCAGTATGACAGACAGGGGCTACTGGAATAGACGTAGGGTTCTTAGCTTTCCACATCTGACACTGCTCACTGTGCCTGTATGCTTTTCTATAGGAACTATGTGGTGTCCCCGGTTGTCTCATTAAAGTCTCTTACCCCATTTGTCCCCAACAAGGACAGGGCAGCCAGCATGCAGAGTGTCCCCATCTCCTTGACCGTTCCGATGGAGGTTCCACCAGAAAAGGGCAGCATTCTGGAACACGAGAGACAATGGAAATGTTTCACTAAAAAACATAGGAAAGAAACATTTTAAATCGTGCCTGGATTTTGTGTGGGCCACTATCATGCCTGGATTTTGTGTGGGCCACTATCATGCCTGGAATTTGTTTGGTCTTCTCCTCTACTTGACTATCCTAAGACATTATTCCTCCATAAAAAAGACATTTTGTATACTTGTAAGTTAAAATCCCACGTGCATAGCTGTGCTCCAAGTACAACATCTTTGACATGGATATGGGGCAGGAAGTGAAACCTTAATAAAATCCAGGTTGAGAGGTTAAAACCTGGTGAGGTCCTGTGTCTTTTCAACAGCAGCTCATTTATTAAACCAAACACTATACTGTCGTGCATCCCAAATGGCATCAGATTCCCTATATAATGTACTACTTTTGACCAGGGCCCTGATCAAAAGTAGTACACTATAAAGGGAATCGGGTGCCATTTGGCTCCTCTTTTCTCAACAGGCCTACTGTCATAAGAACAGTACTACTCAACAGTACTACTCAAAACATCTTAAGAAATGATGTGACCTTTCTGAGGAAGGAATTTCTTATTATTCTTGATGCCATTTTAACAGAGTGAATGAAGGCTTATGAGCGTACGTGTTCTGGCTTGAAGCAATTTCGATGGGTAAACAGAAGAAGATTAAGTATATGTCCCAAATAGCACCCTATTCCCTATATAGTGCATTACTTTTGACAAACAGCCTGGTAAAAAAAAAAAAGAGTAGTGCACTATGTAAGGAATAGGGTGCCATTTGGGACACATCCTAAGTTTAGCCAGCAGCTGACGTGTGCAGTTCATTTACCTCCAGAACAGGAACGCTGAAGTTAGCATGGATGAAGGCTGTGGACCCACCTGCGTCCACAGTGCTGAGCTGTGGAGGATGACAACATTCTCACTGAGTTGTGTCTAGTCTAGCCACTGTGTGCACATGTCATAAAAAAGTCATCCGTGCCAGAATACGGAGTGTGGAGTTTGTCCAAAACTCACAAGCAGACAGTCTTTTCCATACCGCCTTAACTGGAAGTTTGACATTGGACTAAAATATAATTGCAATTTTCAATAAGATAATACTGAATTCTTATGCTGATAAATGCAATCTAGCATACACTATCTCCAAAGATGCTTTTACTGGATTTCCACAAATGAGACAATCATGCACATATAATAAGATAACAAGATAAAACAAATGATTAACTTACGTATATCATGAAGGTTGCCACTCGATTCCCAGTGTTGAGCCTAAAAAGGGGGCTTGATGCTGACTGGTTATATGTAGGAAATAGTAATCATTAATATATCATGTCCTTCCTTACTTTACCGCCATAGACTATGGCTATGTCTCAAATGGTACCCTATTCCCCTATATAGAGCACTAATTTTGACCCGAGAACTATGGGCCCTGGTCAAAAGTAGTGTACTAGGGCAGTGGTTCCCAAACTGTGGGGCGCGCTCGGCAGGGGGGGCGGGTACCACTCCCTCAAATAAGTTGTAATAGTAGAATGCACAAGGTGCAATTTCGAAATTGGGTAGTGCATCATCAGTTTTCCTCTTGTCTTGTCAGTGTGTTTGAGTGAAAAAGTTTAGGAACCCTTGTACTAGCGAATAGGATGACGTTTGGGACACTACCCATCACTCAACACTAACACACAAAATGAGGGTACACTATTGCATCAAGTGTTGATTAATGTAGTAAATGTTGGGTTTATTCAAGATCTACTGTTCTAAATATAGAGAAACCCACTCACCGTTGCATGGTCAAAATGGGGTTCATAGTGTCCTCCAATCCCATAGTTTACCACTTGGAGGTACTCTGCATACGGAGGCTGCACATTGAGACTTGTGAGCAAGGCGATTCTCTGGTCCAGCCTCCCAATGATAGGGTGGGCTGTCTCCTTTAACCATGCACTGAAAAACAAACCACAAACTCTCATAATACAGATCATGTTACTGTCTTGGTTTGAGCTCGACCAGATGCTCTTCTGACAGGTGACGTCATTCCTACGTGATGTGCAGTCCTAAACCGATCAGTGCAGATACTCGTCTTGCTACCTGACGTAAGACAACGACGTACACTTCCTCTTCCACTGACACTGTAGGTTCCAGAGGTGTTCAGACAATTTCCATTCAAAGGTTAAAGTTTATCCCACATTTAACTATCATACATTACATATAGCTAATAGGCCTGCAAATCCTGTGTGCACCATAAAATTAGCCCAAACATTTTATAGTGTTATACAGTATATTCACTGGTTGTTGTTCGGGTGCATTGTTCTGCTTGGTGCTTTATTACTGCTGTAAGTGTTATGAGGAGGAACAGTAAACTGTACATTTAATAGTGGCATGTTTCTGATAGTAGTACCTCTTGCTGATGCGATACTCTGCAGTAGCCTGTTCCTCTCCAGATGCCACCACAGATCTCCTTAACTTATGGCAAAAAAATAAATAAAACTGTCAATACTCAATTTTATACAGCAGTAACATTTTAAGATCAAACTGCAGGGATCTGTCTGACAAGAGAGACATTAATGATGTGAGGATAGAGAACAGAACGTCCAAAAGAGCTCAGTAAATAAACATAATTTTTTGAATATGTTAAAACTGGCAACCGCAGTAATTTTCCAATGAAGCCATGCCTGACGAAAATACTTGACTGGCATTTCTATCTACGCTCTCTCTAAATACTTTGGACTAGACAGCTAATACTAAACCATTGGAGCCAAGCATGAACACACAAATGCCATGCTCAGACAATGATGTATGTGCCTATGTGCTCAGGGCAAGGAGTGCTGCATGTGCTCCAGGCTCCAAATGACTAATACTCCAGATGTGACTCCCAAATGGCAGCCTATTCCCTATATAGTGCACTACTTTTGTAGTGCACTATATAGGGAATAAGGTGCTATTTGAGATGCAGGCCAGGCCTGGTTTTAATCACCCCACCAGAGTGCCATCAAATGTTGACATAATAATGAAATAAGTAGAGGGATTTCCATTTGAAGAAGGGGTGGAAAACCTGTTGAACAGTGCCAAAACCTCACACAATCTAGGAGATCATTTGGGTTACAGCATCTCGCCAGAAAAACTGAGTTAGCATAAACACAATTAGGACGATAGTTCTTTCTATGCTGCTGGCACAGGACAGACACAGTATTATTTTCCATTAGCTATTGAGATGAGAAGTCAGTTTTTACCCATAGCCCTCAACAATTTGGACCGTCTGAGGCACTCCGCCAAGGATCGGAAGTAATGTATCCTTTATTACTTTAACCTTTGCTTAATGGTTGGAACAATATCAACTATTCCTCCAATGGGTTTTTGAGAGATCCCTAAACCTCTCACTATTGTTCAACTTTTCCTAGATTGGGATCCGTACAAAGTAAAGTCAATTCAGTCAGACGTTCTTCTTGCAAACCAGCTTGATGGACATATTTGCGCTCTTTTTGGCATGTATGATCAGATTGTAAATATTTGTTAATATTCTCAAAATTGCAACCAGGTCACAGAACTGAGACTGAGATCACAAACATGCAAGAATAGAAAGATTACTATATGATAAAAATCCTATCATAGCCTGCCAATGTAATCTAAGGTGTAACTATTACTCGGGTGAAAAACTAGCACCTCAGTTCAGTGGCAGTCTAAGCGGCCAGACCACAAGGAAAAAAAGATGGCCGATGGGAAATTTCCAGAAATAACCGCTATCCCAGCAGAGCCAAAAGGAACACTGTTCGGTGTGTAGAGTCACTCTCCTGCACAATCTTTACTGGAGTCATAAAATAGGCCATTGACATGTAATACATTTAATAATCCTTCAGATGTGCAAAAACGAATTATGACACAGGGGGTCTCTTTTATCAGTTATGTGATTTAAAAGACATTCCTCATTTTCAATTGACTTGGAATGTGGTAATCTCAATCAATGTTATGACAATGACATCTGAGGCCATATGTATCAAGCGTCTCAGAGTTGGATTACTGATTTAGGATCAGTTTTGCCTTATAGATCACAATCAACAAGACTGGATCGGGAGGACTGGATCTTAGATCAGCATTTCTTATCCGAGGCGTTTGATACATACTGCACATGATAGGCCTTTTCTGAGTAAAAGGGTTGATACCATGGCAGTAGATAGACACTCACCCCTGTCTGGGCGAGTTCCCTGATGCTCTCTGCCTCTGAGTCAGTGATGAAGCTGTGGTAGAGGACCACGTAAGGCTGCAGGCTCAGCACCTCACGTCTGATTGGCTGCAGTAGCAACCCAGGATTGTCATTGTTAAAATAGTCACAGAAGAGCCGGGGGTTTTCATAATGCGTTGGCTGTGAGGAGAGAATGGCATCTGAAGTCCATTATTGGAGCCGAAACATGGAAAGAAAGCGCCAGTATTTTCTTTTCATCCTCAAAACTTGTATTTTAAAACTCTTTTCTCTCTCTGTGAGCTCCAGACTGTAGCCAAGTTTCTGCACATTATTTGAAAACCACAACTGTTTTCCTCATATTGTGGCTCATATGGTGTCATACATTTAAAAGGACAGTATAATTTCTGTTGCTGTTTGGAGCATTTCTAAAAGTTAGCAAATGTATCACTCAATTGCTACCCCATATAGCCGGGTGGGTGGACAAGATTATAATATCATAGATGAGTATACCTGAGTGCCCTGTGTCCGACATAGTCTCTCATAGGTATTCCTTGTCCGTAGATAGGTGGTGTTGGGCCTCTTCAACCCAGTGTCAGTGCTCAGTAAGGGTGGACTGTCAACTAGCAGTCGCTCATACTTCTGTACATTCTTTAAAACTCTCCCGTTCATCGGATCTTCAGGAAGGGAATCATGTAAATACCATCAATGTGATACCATGAGTTTGGAGAAACAAATCACAGCGTGCAGTTGGTCAAATATGAACAAGCAAGCATGTTTCCTGGTCATTTTACAGGAAATGTATTTACTTTTATTAAAAGAGGCCTGAATTGTTAGGTCCAGTCCCAGGTCTGCATTATGCACAGTAAGTATACAGTACTTCAGGGCTCAGCTACCATATGGGGAAGTAGGCTGACATACAAAGCAGGCTGCCTCTATATAGTGTGGGAGAGTAGTGGGATTGGATGTTTTTATATGGAGTGGGGCAGTCCCACTCCTTTCGTATTTTTAGGTTTATTGGACAGAATAAAGAGAAAGGAAGGAGTAGTGGATCGGAGTAAAACCCATGCTCGCATAGTATGTGTGATCCAGAGACAGCTGTTTAGACCGCTGGACCACCCCAGGCCACAGTATAGTGGAATGTTTTAATTGAACAGGCTTACCATGGTTCAACAACTCCTGAGAGAGACTCAGTGCATAGGAAATGTTTCCTGTCTGAAACAAAACATAAAGTTAAATTTGGTCAACAAAATGCTAAAAGAATCACATCTTCTCTAATTTTTTACATTTTTCAAACAATAGGTCCATTTTCTAATTTTTTACATTTTTCAACCAATAGGTCCATCTATTTTGAAAAGAGTCAGAATAACTTGTATTTCTATGTGAAAAATAGACACCTTGAAGTGAGAAAAAGCCAGGTGATCCAAAGCATCTTCCAGAGTTCCCTCATTCTCTGGACTCCATTCCCCCCCCGCCCCTCGAAACAGACGCACTGACTCCTCCAGCCACTGCACTGAGTGGTAGTAGTCCTCCAGCTCATAGGCAACCTGCAATACAACAACAGGATGTTAGCATTAGAAAACAGAAAGATTTTATAATGACAAATTGAGACACATTCTTTTCCTGAACTTGGAAATGTTTATCTGTAATCAAAACTTCTGTTGGAAGGAAAGAGTAAACACCTTTTAAAGCATTGTAAATATCATTCTCTCGCATCTAGAGCTGAAGAGAAGAGAGCCACGTAAAGTACATGTAGCACTATGATTGTTGATGGTGGCTGCGGCTTTGTACGCGCCCCGGAAATGTGAGAAATAAAGCTAACCCTTAGCTTACCCTGCTGGTTTTAACGACTGGGCTTTAGCTACCATAAAAGTGCAGTTGTAGAACTGTTACTGTATGCTGACTCACAACACCCCAAACGGAGCATCTGTTTACACATGATCACAGTCAGATAATCTTGGTGTTAACAAAAGTGAAGCAAACGCCCATACTCCACATTCTTATACTTCCATAAACAGAGATTATGATTTTCCACACTGTCTCTCCCACACAGTGCCCCTTGTGCACTGCCACTGTACATAAACAATAGGATCCATTGTGAAGTGACTCATCATGAGGAAGACTTTTCCGTGTCCCAAATGTTACCCCATTCTCTTTATTTGCACTACTCTTGACCAGGACATATAGAAATCTGGTCAAATGTAGTGCAGTAAATAGGGAATAGGCTGCCATATTGGATGCACATCATGCACCCTTTTCAAATTTGTCTGAGAGAGCACTCCGGTCTTGTCATTCTATATGAACCCCCCTGACACACAGGAAGAGGACTTTACTCCATCTCTAACCACAGAGTATGACAGGCTCAGAACAAAACTGTGTTTTATGGTCTTCTGCTAATGCTAATTAGGGAAGCCAGATCTCACAGCACCGTCTGCCCAGCAGGCTAGCACTCCTCCTGTTACATGCTCTCCTCCTCTCCATGACTCCAACAGCACATCTCCAGTTGACACTTTACAGAGTGCAATGTGAGCAGAGATTACCTTTTGGTCACATCCCATATTGAGCGGATGCCAAAAGGAAATGAAGTAAAATGAACCCATAAAGCCTACGTCCCTTTTCTTCACCCTTTTCCAGAAGTGTGTACTTGCACAATAACAATCATGGATTTAAAAACATGGTATAGGATGAACTTTAATGTCCCCAACAGGAAAATGGTCTTGAACACACAATACTGCTGTATACAAAAGACACTGTACATGACACAATAACATAATACATACATTGTACATTACCCTTATCATACACACTTCTCATATAGCCACATACTGTACATAATACATATAGAACATTCCCTTATTCAGTCAGTGGAGTACTATTGCCGTTCAGGTATGATGGACATGGGAATGAATGAGCGCTTATACCAGTTCATTTTACAAGTGGGATTTGTGTAATCTTTGGCTGGAGGGAGATTCCATCATTGTTAGATCCACGCGAGCCAGTGTGCAAGTGCACACTTCAGGAGAAGAGTGGAGAATCAGGCACCGCCAGGGATTAAATGGGTGAGTTATTGGTGCCTTACCTTCCCAACCAGGAAGCAATCATCCCCAGAAAGAGGAACAGATACTGTGGGACTGTAGATGTCAATGGGGTTGCCGTCAGTGATCCTCTGGAAGTGACCTCTCACAAGTCCCCCCACTTGAAGGGCATACACATCCTGCAGCCTCATCAGTCCCTTGGCAGCCCCCTGAAGGTCCTCCAGTTTGGGCAAGCTGCCCTCCTTCTCCACCTCCTCGTAACCAGACCTGAAGTCTGAAACACAACAAGGGGGAATGAGTGGGAGTGAGGTAATGATAGGACACAAGAAGCGGGGGATGGAGTTTTGACAAACTTAGGTCTCAGGTGATGTCAGTTGTAAGGACCAGATGTGTTTTTAAAGAGATTCGTAAAGGGAAACAACCTTGGGTGTTCTCTTGTGCTTCATCACTGTAGATCAGATTCAGCCACTCGGACTGCAAGCGCTTGATAAGAGTGAACGCCACCAAGGGGTTTGCCATAGCAGCTGATGGTCCACTGTACACCTCACTGTGCAAGTCTGACACCTTTGCATAAAACCTGCAGAAAGAGTCTACAAGTATTATACGTTTAGAGAGAATATATCCCCTTAAGGTGATATCATGATAGGGGAGACAACCATGCAATGATATATGCATGAGGCTTTCCATGGACATTCTTCTCCTAAACTAGTATAGAACTCATCTTGAGTTTATGATAGGCTTTAGAACGAATTTAACATTAGTAAATTAGTCATTATAAATGTTAAGTTTCTTATAAAGTTACCTACACGGATGGAGGCGATTCATCGATGGCATATGTTCAACAAGGAATACAACGCCTTAAGTAAGACGGTAACAGTAGCCTATCATGAAATTGTATGTAATATAATAAAGGACAAATAGCCCAAACTTAGAAACAATTATTTATCTCAATTTGTTCTCCGTCTCCCTCTAAAACCACCCACTCCGAAGCCTTAATAATTAAGCCTACAATATAAGTGGTAGTCTATCAAGCGTGCATCATGACAACATTCCCTGTCTGTTACTCACCTTTTTATGTCTTCAAGTCTCTCCGATTCGTGTTCGATGTAAGTTTCTAAATGATCAATAAGTTGTCTTTCAACATTGATGGCTTGTTTTACGTTCAATAATGACGTATACATCTCACCAAAAGATAACGGCATCAAAATTACACGGATTACAACACAGGCTGAGTAAATGGATTTGAAATAATATAGCATTTTGCGCGCGTATGATCCCCTCGATTATGTTTAAAATGTTGCCTATGCTTGTGCTAGATTTTTTTGTAAATTCTAATCTACAATGGTTCTTGCTGTCAATGTATAAAGTGTAGCGCAGTTTCTTGTTTGAAACCACTCAAACCTGTCCTACGGGAAAGCTGCGCTCCGTCCTGCTGTTCTGTGTAAATCTCTGCAATGTTCTTTCTCAACAGCGCGCGCCGGTCACACCTAAGACATCAGCTTTCACCACTTCACATGATCTGTCATCCGGAGGAATAGTTCAACAATACCTATCTCATATATGAAGTTGCATGATTAATGTACAATCATATTACATTAGGTAGTTTAGGAAAACTGTATTTGCTTAAATGTATTGCAACAGCTTGCACGTTGGAATTGTGATGCATGAATGTGCCCAGTCCCTGCCTTCCACTTATATAATTGTCTCGTTAAATTGCTTTATAATAACTATGAATATCAAATAATCTAACCCTTATTGCTTTAGCTATCAATGTTTTAATTTCGCCAAAGGAACTGAACGTCTTCCTGTGGGCGCACATTGATCCAGTGCGGTGACCCAAGTTGGACCACTTGATAAATATGGAATTATAGTGACATCTAGCGTAGCGTATATCTCAAAGAATTTTAAAGCAATCTTTTCTATTCCAAACAAGCCTCTGTGTTTGAAGAAAAATGCACAGTTTTGTTAGATAGTAACCAACAAAGTTTTTAAAAGACACCAGCTTAATAATGACATAATGGCTGTCATCCAGCCAAGGTTATACACTTTTAATGAACTAACATATACAGGCTACTAGTCTGTACATTGATTTGACAAGTGGCTCCGCTTCAGGACCAGTTCATTTGACCCTGGGCTTGGTGGCCAGGGCTCTGGGGCTGATCCTGTGTCTGTGTGAGCAGCACAAGACAGCTCTCCTCATGTAGCCCTTTAGGGACTCATCTCTCAGGCCGTAGATGAGCGGGCTGAGGAAGCGCGGCAGTAGGATGAAGCAGAAGTAGTTGAAGAAGGAGATGTGCTCTTGCAGCCAGCCGGCCTGCATACTGATGCGGCTCTCTGTGACCGGGTGGGTGAAGGCGATCATGCACAGCAGCAGCTGAAAACCGTGGAGCAGCACTGTGTGCATGGCCTTGCCCACCGACGCCCGGTCCTGACGCATCTTCCTGGTCTCCAGCAGGATCCTCGTGTAGGTGAACATGATGATGGCTG